>NC_143398.1:1999078-2098454 GCF_052110815.1 Crocodylus siamensis | reverse complement strand
TGGGCCCCGGGAGCCCACACTGTGCCCCACACTGACCTCTCCCTGCCTCCCCAGGGGGGTTGCAGGACTGGGGACATTGGTGCAAGGGCCCAAAACCAGGACCCAGGGAGATCCCCATGGGGCAGAGGGGGTGGCAGGACCAAGGACCTTCCAGCTGCAGCCTCATAGACCCTCCCTCAGCTCTCCCCCCCTCCGCTCCCCCCAGCACCGCAGGGCAGGGCAGGGCGGGCAGGGAGCCTGGGAGCGGGTCCCCAGGAGCGGGTGCTCAGCGCTGACCCACAGGGACTGGGTGCAACATGGGGAAGGGGGACACAACGACTCCTCCCCAGGGTGCCTCGCACACAGCACGTGTGGCCCCCAGGCCCCGGCCAGGGCTGCTCTGAAGGCCTGGCCCCAGCTCAGAGGGCACAAGGGCCAGGGGCGCAGGACTCACCTGTGTGCCTCTCTGGGGTCTGGTCCGGAGCAGGGGTTTGGTGCAGCCGGTGCCCAGCGGGTTTATAGGCGTGGAGGAAGGAGGGGATCAGGGAAAGGTGTGAACACGCAAAGCAGGCAGGGCCAGCCCACAGCTCCGCATCTCCTCAGCTGATGCTAATCTGCTCCCCTCTCCATCTCCTGCCAGTCCGGCTCCCTGGACCGCGCCTGCCTTCCTCTGCTCCCACAGGTACGCATGGGCCCAAGGAGCTCCCAGTCCAGCTCGCCCGTCCCTGGGGCAGGAGGCATGCATGGGCGCGGTGCTGCTTGGGGGCTGCGGTTCTGCTCACACCGGGCCCTGTGGGATGTGACGGGGACAGCACTGCTCTCCCTTGGGGCTGGGGGAAGCCCTGGGGCAGTTCCCTGCAGCGTACATTTGTGAACCAGTTCCCTGGCTGGACCCCAGGCAGCAACCACATAACACTGATCTGAGCACAGCACACGGGTATTCATGTGGACGCTCCCCCTGCCGGGCTGGCCTCCAAACCGTAGCTTTGGCAGCGGTTTTCCATGGAAAGGCCTGGCGCTCCCTGCCAGAGGCATGCCTGGTTGACTTCAGATAAGCTGCATGGCGCATCTCCCAGCGGTGAACATGTATGAACATGTGGGAGGATAGGAGCAGAACTCAGATCGATTGGGAAGCTGGGTGGGATTCAGTTCAATATGGACTGGGCCAGTGTTTGCGGAGGGACGGATGTCAGCCCAGGTCTGGGCAGCAGGACAGTGGAGGTGCTGGGGTCTGTCCAGGAGATTTCCCAGGTCTCCCGCGGTACGGGACGGCAGGACACAGTTCAGGACGGATGAATGCCAGGTGCTGCCGTGATGGCACAAAACTGCACGCAGCAGCGCAGAGCAGAGCAGCAGCACGGCCGAGACCCTTCCCTTCCCCGCACCAAGCTGCATCGGGTGGCCTCGGTGCAGGGCCCTGTCAGGTCCCTGAGCAGGGTCTGGCCCTGCTGTTGCTGCTCAGGACAGGCCCCAGCCCCTTGTCCCTGCTCCCATGTGAATGAATCTCAGCAGCATGGGGCCGGGCTGCCCTGGACAGTAGTTCACCCAGCGGTTGTCCATGGAAAGGTCTGTCCTGCCCTGCCAGGGACGCGTCTGGTTGCCTGCAGCCCCGCTGAGCCGTCCGGGTCCCCTCCATCGCTGACCTGCTGCAGCTTTCAGCCCATCTGCACAGCTGGAAGCAGCTCACTTCAAGGACGTCCTGGTGTCACAAGAAAAGGCTGATGCGCTCGATGCCTTCTTCACCTCAGTCTTCACAGGCAAGGGCAGCTCCCGGACTACTTCACTGGGCAGCACAGTTTGTGGGGAAGGTGAGCAGTCAACAGGGGCAAAAGAACAAGTTAGGGACTATTTAGAAAAGTGGGACTTATACAGGTTCATGGGGCTGGATGGGATGCACCTGGGGATGCTAAGAGAGTTGGCTGACAATGTGATTGCAGCCACTGGCCATCACCTTTGAAAACTCGTGGTGATCAGGAGAGGTCCCGGATGACTGGAGAAGGGCAAACGTGCTCATATTTAAGAAAGGGAAGAAGGAGGATCCAGGAAACGACAGACCAGTCAGCCCCACCTCAGTCCCTGGAAAAATCATGGAGCAGATCCGCAAGGAACCTATTTCTAAGCACCTGGAGGAGGAGGAGGTGATTAGGGACAGTCAGCAGGGACCCACCCAGGGCAAGTCATGCCTGACCAACCTGATGGCTTTCTATAACAACATGATGGGCTTTGTGGATGCAGGGAGAGCAGTGGCCATGATCTACCTGGACTCTAACAAGGCTTTTGACTCTCGTAAAATTTGTTGTTTACGGCAGTGGATCGACGCAGCAAAAGCGAAACTGGAAGTCCCACCGTGGCACTTCTGGTTTTTGCCACGTCCCACTTCTTCCTTGAGGACCACAACCGGGGCAAAGCAGCCTGCACAGGGCCCCCCTCCCTGTGCCCCGCCACACTGATGCCAGGGAGTGAAAACCCGGGCGCACCAGCAAAGACGTCTCCAACCCGCTGGAGATAAACTCTCAGATAACCGGCATATTTGATCAACCGACACCCCGATTCCCCACGGATGCCGGATAAGAGAGCTTTACTGTACTAGGTTTTCGAATGAATTACGTCTGCAGTGCCCAGGAGAGTGGGATGGTCCCGCGTTGCCCCCCAGGCCTGGGGCCCCCCACCCCATGCCCTGCCACAGCTGTGGGAGCAGGGTGCTGACATGCAGCACAAGGAAAAAAAAGTGGCAGCAATTTGAAAGCAGCAGCAGTTGGAAGGGATGAATTACAAAAAGGTTTCAGCACCATCTCGTGTATAAAGGGGCTCATTACACATCTTTGAGTGCCTTTGTGTTTGCACGCGACAAATGCATGGACACAATGCTTTAAGTCAGGGGGAGCCAAACTAAATGACATCCAAGGAGTTTTACTTTAATGCGCCAGAAAGACTTTTAAAGCGTCCGGAAAACACGCTCGTGCAAACAGTCATGCCATTGCACTGCAAGAAAGGGCCAAAAAAGCAAAGTGTACAAGCGCCCTTAGACATTTGTAAAACTTTATAGAGATATTGGATGTTTGTTTTGGGAAATATGTCTTAATCAAAGGGGGAATGTGTTAACCAGGATACATTTACAGTCATGTTTTCATGGCTTCCCCTCTCTTACAGGCTTTGCTTTGAAGTGGATATTTTAGTTCCTTTGTTTTCTTTAGTGACACTTAGCTCAATTGAGATGTATATGTAGTTTATAGTTTTTTTTCCCTAGGCCATTTGGCTTTCTAGCTTGCTCTCTGAGTCTTGTTATATGCATATAATGAGTGTGTCAGGTCTCTGACAATAATTTTAACCATTGCTTTTATTTTTGGGGCTCAAGGGTGGCATAAGGTTGAGGACTGGTATCATGACTCTTATCATCTTATGGCATGGGTCTGGTATTGGGTACCACAGGCTCCACTATCTGTACACCTAATGGGCTGCAGCCATTAGCAGAGTTTGATTTTCTTTCTAGCAGACTTGTCACCACAACCCAGTCTTGCCCCAGCCACTGTCTTACATTTTTATACAAGAGGCATTGCTCCAAGCTTTCAGAGGCATCAGGCTAATGGCATATTGGGCTTCATTGGTAGGTGTGTTGTCAGCCTGTCAAGGAAAGTGATTCTTCCCCTCTATTCAGCATTAGTGGGGAGTCCTGTGTTTAGTTTTGGGGCCCCCACTCCAGAAAGGATGTGGACAAATTGGAGAGAGTTCAGTGGAGGGCAACAAAAATGGTTGTGGGGCTGGGGGACAGGACTGGTGAGGAGAGGCTGAGGGAACTGGGCTGATTGAGTCTAGCGAAGAGGCGATTGAGAGAGGATTTAATACCGGCCTTCGGCTCCCTAAAGGCTAGTCCTAAAGAGGATGGAGCTGAGCTGTTCTCAGTGGAGTCAGATGGCAGAACAAGGAGCAATGGCCTCCAGTTGCAGAAAGGCAAGTTGAGGTTGGTGTGACAGAACACCCTTTTGGGCGTCTATCGCTTTAAGGGCTGGAGCAGGGAGCTGCCAGGTGGGAGGGAGCATCACCCTGCTGAGCTCTGGCTCCAGGAGCAACTTGGAGGTAAGGATGGGGGTATGGGGAAGGAGGAGGCCTCATTGGTCCTGGGCATGACCTAAAACTGTGCTCTGCCAGGATAGGGAGGCCAGGTGGGACTGCCAGTGGCACGGCAGCCCTATATAAATACCAGGACTGCTCATCTCCCCAGTGAAAGGTGGATTGGGGTGCCTTAATTACCCCTGCCCCCACTTTTGGGTGGGTTATGAGGAGGGTAAAAGAGGGGACAGGCATGCTTTGTGAAGCACCTTTACCTGTAGGGGTGCAAGACTCCAACTTGCAACCAGCTTCCAAGAGAAGTGGTGCCGGCTCCTACCCTGGGGTTTTTTAAGAGGAGGTTGGATGAACACCTTGCCGGGGTCGTTTGACCCCATTACTCTTTCCTGCCATGGCAGGGGGTCGGACTCGATGATCTGCTCAGGTCCCTTCTGACCCTAGAAACTATGAAACTCCGGGCCCTGAGAGCAGCAGGGCAGAGCAGTGGGGCCAGTTAAGCCCAGGGAGGAGAGGCTGAGTCCCAAGAGGGTGTTCAACCCCAGGCCACAATAGGAGGGGTTGTGTGTTTGCCCAAAAGGGCAGGAATAAGGAATGGCATGGTCAGGGCATAGCGCTGAGAGAGGCTGGAGTTGAGTGAATCAATGGTCACTGCCCAGATGAGGGTTGCAGAAGACCCAAAAGGCTGGGCCAGAGGTGTCTGAGGTATGAGTGGACAAGCCTGAGGATCTCTGCGGAGTAGGGCGGTGGGAGTGTGGCCTGGATAGGCATTGTGTCAGAGACCCATGTGAGAGAGGGGTGGAGTGTGACAGGCCCTTGTGAAAGGGGGGAAATAAGAGAGGGGGCCAAGTGGGGCATATGTAAGCAGCCTTACAAGGGGCTGTGTTCGACCTGGCTGCAAGCTGGAGATGTTTATGTTTATAGCATGACATCTGCAAGGCATGGGGCACATGTAGGGATGGTTGGAGCATGCACATCTGGCCCTCGACACTAGGACAATAGAAGGGCAGCCTCCCACCTAATAACATTAGAATAGCATGAAACCAAGGCATGGCAGGAGAAAGAGGCAGGTGGTTTGCCCAGAGAGAGGGGCAGGGCCATACTAGCACCAGGCCTGGAAATTGTTCTTGTCACAGTTGGACATTAGGAAGAATTTTCTCACTAGGCAGGTAGTAAAACAGTGGAACAGGTTACCCAGAGAGGTGGTGCAATCTCTACCCGGCTAGACAAAGTTTTGGCTGGGATGATACAGCTGAGGCTGGTCCTGCTTTGAGCAGGGGTTGGACTAGATGTGACCTCCTGAGGTCCCTTCCCACCTGAAATTTCTGTGATTCTGTCAGGGGTCCTGTATCATCTTCCAACTCTACCGAGCCATGCAATAAAGGTAATGTTAATATTTCCCCAATTAAGTTTCCAGCACGTTCGGTCACTTCTCACGCCGGCCTCTGAACTGGGACCAGCTACTGGGCTTTCGGGGCTGTGTCCTGAGCCAAGTCCAATTCATCCTTCACAGGACCCCCCAGGCCCAGAACACCGACACCCACAGAGGAAGCCATGGGAGCAGCCCGGTACGTGGGCTCCTGCTGCTGGTCTCCATGGCAGAGAACAGATACACGGGGTTGTTGGTGATATCCTTTGTTGGAATAACTGTGTAGTTGTGAGAGAGGCTTAACCAGCCCCCAAAACTCTTGGTTCTTGCATGTTTCCTGGACTGTCACGGCTTGAGGAAAGCACCTGAAATGACAGCTGGGGAATAGCTGGCAGAACAGGGATTATTTATCCTGGAGAAGGGAAGACTGAGGGGCATCTGATTGATCTTCAGATGTAAAGAGGAAGGCAATCTCCTGTTCTTTGTTCACAGAGGATGGTGCAAGAAACAGGGGGATAATAGCAGCAGGAATGATCCCAGTGTGATATTAGGAAGATGTTTCTAGCTCGGAGGACGGCTGAGCAGTGGAAGAGCTGACCGAGGTAATGCTGAGCTGGGTTCTTGCAGGAGCTGGCAGGTTTGAAAGGCAGGTTAGACTAATGCACGTGGGAACCCGGGATGATCTGCCTAAGGCAGGGGGCTAGACTATGTGAGACCCCTGGACACCTTCCAGCCCCATTTCTCTGGGGTTTTCTCCCATTCCCACTGCTGCAAACGACTCTGGCACTAACTACCCACAACCCTGTGGACTCTCCACTGTCCCGTGCACACCGTAACCTCTTCTCCCTTCCTAGCCACACAGTTCACTCTACAGCAAGGTGAGCCTCTGCAAGGGCCAAACCACCCCCACTGCCCGCTCTTCACATCCCTTGGGATTTCCACCCTGAACTCCTTCACCCCCACAAAACTACTTAACTTGCACCTCTCCCTTCTCCAGGGCCCGAATGAAGCAGCGATAAGCTCCAGCTTCTGTGACCGCCGTGCTTTGCTCCATCCCAGGAGGCAGAAGTCCTGCCGAAGCACCAGGGTCCTGCATGAAGCACCCATTGATTCACACAGTAACTGAACAGGCAAAGCTAGCAGTAACCTACCCCTGTTTGAGCAATGAGCAAGGTTTGTATGGGCCAGCTCAACAAAGCCTTGGCTGGGATGATGGAGTTGGGGCTGGTCCTGCCTGGAGCAGGGGGTTGCATTAGATGTGACTTCCTGAGGTCCCTTCCAGCCCTCATCAGCTGTGATGCCATGACTCTAGCCAAGCAGAGAGCCCCCAAAACTTTTCTTGTGCACACCAGGAACAAGCAGGCACCACAAGGGGCCAGCTCTCTTCCAGACAGTGATTTGGGCAGGGGGCTTTGCAGAGCAAGGAGAAGTGCGCCACAGAACATGAGATCTAATGAGCTTCTGGCTAATGACTTATCAATGAAAGAAATAAAATCAAAAGGGGATCTACACTGGCTTCCTAGTGTGGAGGCAACACCCAAGCACCTGGTCAAGGATCTCCTGAAAAAGAGCACAGTCAAGGGACTGCTTGGTTCATGGGGTTTTTATTTGTAACTGTACAAAGAAAGCCAAATAGTACAGAAAAATCACAGCCTGTTACAAATCCCCTCTCCCCAAGGGAAAAAAAAAATTCTTCCTGATAAAGGCACATACATGGCAGGCTCCACCACCTCCTGGACAGACGTGGCCCAGAGCCAGCAAACAGCAACCTTCTCCAACAGAAAAGCGCAGCAGAAGAAAATGAGCTCCAGCCACTTCCCCCGGCAGCTCCTGAAAATCATGTTTCATTCATTGCCTCGTTTGTTCAAAGCATCCCTTTCCTGGACATTTCCTGGGGCTCCTTGCAGATCCGCTTGAGATGGGGCCTGAGGGAATCTCCCTGGTGCTGGATCCAGTAGGATCTCTTCCTCCTCTGGAGAGTGGCACCAGGCTGAAGAAAGGCAAGTATCTAAAATCTCCCGTTTACGCTGTGTGGGCATGGGGCCACTCGGGGCAGGGGCAGGGGCAAGGGCAGTGACTTTCCACCTCTTCTGCTAATCAAGGCTGAGCGAGGGGCACAGCCCATGGGGCTGCCGTCTGCGGGCTCTTGATGAAGTGGGCACCCGGCTCTCCTCTCTGCCAGTCTGTGCCAGTGCTATCGACTCCGGTGGCACAACGGTAGAGGGGAACGGGGCCTGGGGCGCAGTACGCTGGTGCCGGGGGCATGGAGAGGGCTTTGGAGGCTGGGCAGAGTCGTGTGCCCCTCTTGCAGAGACCACTCCTCACCCCGTTGTCTCTGCGCGGGGGATGCTCCGCAGCAGGGCTGCGTGGGAGCGGTGGGCAGCACACCGGGTGTCGGAGGGAGCATAGTCTGCAGGGGTGGGTTCCTGCCCCGCTGCTTGGTGATGTGTGCAGGGCCACTACAGACCGGGGCCAGCCCTGCATGCCCGGGCCCACCTCACCCGGGGCGGGATGAACTACCGGCAGTCCCTTGGTGCCCGTGGCCCTGGGCTGTGTGCTAGAAACACAGGCAGGTGAAGCTCTGCACTGGCGAGACTCTGCTCCCCTGGCGTGGGCACGCTGCAGACTTGCCCTCCTCCATCACCCCATATCCAGGCCCCTGCACAAGCACTCACCCCCACTCTGTGCACCCCAAGCTGGTGTGGCAGAGCCCTCTGGGTCGGTCTGACCCCTGGTCCCTGGCCCTGGCCAGTCCAGCCAGCAGCCCTGAGCGGGACACAGGCCTGATCGTGTCACTCACACCGCCACATCCCTGCACCTGCAGCTCCCCGCTCCACAGCTGACATCCTCACACCCGCACCCTGCCTGGGGCCCACACAGCTCGGCCTCTTGCTCACGCCGCGCTGCCCCAGCCAAGTCTAGATGCTGTGCCGACGGTTGTTGATCATAGACACGATGTGAGTGAGGTCCAAGCTCTTCATCATCACCTCCATGAACTCCTCGTCCTTTCGGGCTCCTTCCACAAACTCATCCAGCGACAGCTCCCCTGGGGAGGCACAGAGAGATGCTCAGGACTGCTCAGGCCCAGGGAAACTCCTTGTCCCACCCCAAATTAGTGATTCTTCTGCAAAAAAGCACTAGGCAGTCGGCCTGGCCTGGCCTGCCCTGTACCTCAATCCCCTTGGCCCTGGCCTCCCTCGTCCTGTGTCTGCAGTGATATTATCCTTTTGTCTGTGCCCCCTCAGTGACACCACGGAGGGTCCAGAACATCTGTTCCACAGCCCAGGGGCACTTTGTTGTCCGTGTCCCTGCTCCGGGGAAGTTTCATAGTTTCATAGTTTGTAGGGTCGGAACGGACCTGAGCAGATCATCTAGTCCGACCCCCTGCCATGGCAGGAAAAAGTAATGGGGTCAAATGACCCCAGCAAGGTGTTCATCCAACCTCCTCTTAAACACCCCCAGAGTAGGAGCCTGTACCACTTCTCTTGGAAGCTGGTTCCAGATCATAGCCGCCCTGACCGTGAAGTCGCGCCTCCTGATGTCTGGTCTGGATCTACCCTCACCCAGCTTGTGACCGTTATTCCTGCTCACTGCTGGCAGTGCTTGGGGGAACAGGGACTCCCCCAGTGCCTGCTGATCCCCCCTGACTAGTTTGTAACAGGCCTCTAGATCCCCCTCAGCCTTCTCTTGTGCAGGCTGAACAGGTTCAGGTCTCGTCGCCTCTCCTCATAGGGCCTGCCCTGCTGCCCCCAACCATGCGAGTGGCCTCCTCTGGCCCCTCTCCATGCTGTCCACATCCCTCCTGAAGTGCGGTGCCCAGACCTGGACGCAGTCCTCCAGCTGCGGCCTGACCAGTGCCGCGTAGAGGGGGAGGATCACCTCCCTGGACCTGCTCGAGATGCATCTGTGGATGCAGGACAAGGTGCGGTCGGCCTTCCTGACCGCGTCCCCACACTGCCGGCCCATGTTCATCTTGGAGTCAATGATGACCCCCAGATCCTTTTCTGCCTCCGTGCTGACAAGAGGGGAGTTCCCCAGCCTGTAGGTATGGTGCCGGTTGTTCCTCCCCAGGTGCATCATCTTGCACTTGTCTGTGTTGAAGTCCATCCTATTCTCGTCCTCCCACCCTTGTAACCTGTCTAGGTCTGATTGTAGCCTGTTGCATCCTTCCAGTGTGCCCACGTCCCCCCACATCTTAGTGTCATCAGCAAATTTGTACAGGGTGCTTTTTAGCCCCTCATCCAAATCACTGATGAAGACGTTGAACAGTGCAGGCCCGAGGACCGAGCCCTGGGGGACCCCACTGCCCACGTCCTTCCAGGTTGAGAAGGACCCATCCACTACCACCCTCTGGGTGCGGCCCTCCGGCCAGCTGGCGACCCATTTGACTGTGTGGGTGTCTACACCACAGCCCCCGTTTCTTAATGAGAACGGGGTGAGAGACAGTGTCAAAAGCCTTCCAGAAGTCCAGGAAGACGATGTCCACTGCTACCCCTGCGTCTAAGGATTTGGTGATCTGATCATAAAAGGCCGCCAGGTTGGTCTGACAGGACCTGCCACTGATGAACCCGTGTTGGTTGCCCCTAAGCATGCAGTCCCCTGCTGGCCCCTCCTGGATGTGTGCCAGCATAATTTTCTGCAACAGCTTGCCTAGGATCGAGGTAAGACTAACCAGCCTATAGTTCCCCAGGTCCGCCTTCTTCCCCTTTTTGAAGATGGGAACCACATTGGCCCTCTTCCAGTCCTATGGCACCACACCAGAGCACCACGAGTGCTCGTAAAGCCGTGCCAGGGGTCCCACAATGACCTCGGCCAATTCCTTTAGAACTCTAGGGTGGAGATCATCCGGGCCGGCTGACTTGAATACGTCCAGCCCCTCCAGAAGCTCCCTAACTAGTTCCTCGCTAACCCGTGGCCCAGGTGTGCCTCCCCCGGGGCCCGAGGGGTGCCCAGCAGGGAGGCGGCTGTTCTGGTCCCGACTTAGGAAGACGGAGGCAAAGAAATCATTAAACATGTTAGCTTTGCCGTCTGGTGTGACGACCAAGTTACCCATCGCGTCCTGCAAGGGCCCCACATTACCCAGGACCTTCTTTTTACCCCCTACATATTTAAAACAGGACTTCTTATTGTCCTTAATCTGGGAAGCTAGTCCCAGTTCCATCTCTGCCTTGGCCTTCCTAACTACCCCCTACATCCCTGAGCAACTGCAGAACAGTCCTCCCTGGTGATGACCCCTTCTTTCCATTGGGTGTACGTCTCCTTTTTAGCAAGGAGACATACCCGGATGCTTTTGGTGAGCCACGGAGGCTTGTGTCTGGAGCACCGTGTGATGGTCCAAACCTGCCCCTCCTGGCTGCTGTGACAGGCTTAGGAAGGAGCAGGTCTTGGGAGGGGTGCTCCGAGTTTCCTCCGCAGCCATGGACAGTGCTGCTATGCCAGACGAGCGGCTCAAGCCCCAGGTTGTTGCAAGAGGGGGATGGAGAGACAGGCAAGACAGACACAGCAGTCCGTGGTTTTGCCCAGGGCGGCAAGGCAGGGAGCAAGAAGGGAAGGGGCTGAGCATTCAGCTCTGGGAGCTCATGCAGGGGCAGAAGGGGCAGCCTCATTTCGGAAGAGGTATATACAGTATACATGGGGCAAGCTGAAGCCCGAGGCACGCGGGAGGAAAGGGAGGCTGCAGGATGGGCTCCGGCAGCTCCTCGGGGCGGGGGCTGGAGACTCACCATCGCCGTTGACATCAATCTTGTCGAAGACGCGGTTGGTGAACTCCTCCGCGCTTGTCTCGTGGTCGCACCCGTTGATTGCTCGGATAGCCTGGGAGGGAAGAGCATGGGGGGAGTGACCGGCCTGCAGTTCAGGGCAGGGGGCAGGAGGCAAAGCACCCGTCTCCAGGGCAGGTCAAAAATGTAAGTTCAACATGGGCTTAGTGCAAGCAAAGGCCCTTCACGCATTTGAAGATCTACTCCGGAGCTGCAAAACACCAGCCCCAGCTCTTGCGTGAGCAGGTCACTGCCAGCCCCACAGCTCTGGGTCTCTACGCCCATGAATCCACCTGCTGCTCCCGCATTGCTGGGTTTGTTGGAGCAAGTCAGGGAGCAGCAGCTTTCAGGGATCTGCCTGCCCGGAGGTGGAGGCTGTGGCAGGAAGCCACCTTTGTTTCTCCCCAAAATCTCTGCTCCATGACAATGTGATTAGGACGGGCCCAGCAGAGGAGACACACCTTTACCCTCTCTGTTTAGGGAACCTGAGCTGGCTCCAGTCCTGAGGGAGGGGGGAAACCTGCTCCCTCTGCCTACGGGACTGGTATCGGCTACCTGGGTGAGGGGCATCTACCTGGGGGGCTGGAGTCTGCCCGGCAACTAGTGATGTAGTTCAAATTGGTTGGCCGACAGCCACCAGGTGCTGGCCTCCATTGGACCAGGGGAACGAGGTCACAGGGGCTGTATGAGTTAAGACTGCCCAGGAGGAGGGGGCAGCAGCCATGCGAGGGACTCAGACGTAGAGAGGAGCTTTACCATCCGAAACTGTCTCTCTCCCCCATAATTCATGAGCGAGAAATGGCCTGCCTCCAGAGGGGATCTCCACCAGCCTCGGGATGACGCTTGTGAGTACGCTACTCGAGAGCTGGGTAGATATCTAGCTGGCAGCAACTCAGATGCGTGATCAAAAGGCTGCCTCAGCCAGACTGTTTTGCTCTATGGGATTTCTATGATATCGCTCTATCCTAGACCCTATTTTCACCCTACCCCTGTAACCAATAAAGTCTTCCTTTGTGACTGGTGTGGGAGACTTATTGAGGGGTGGGTCTAAATTATGCCTAAGAGACCCCTTAGGTCTGCGGACTAAGAGCGACTATCCTTTTTGCCCCCTGACTTGGGGAAGTGCCCCGAGTGCCTGTACTGGGTCGAGTACCCGTCAGACTATTAGGCCTGTGTTTCCCCGAGGACACAGGGCCAAGACAGTCCCTTCTCGGGGTGGTGGCACCTACGTTACCCCCAGGCTAGCGAGGGTGCTCCAGAAAGGGGGTCAGTCGGACGCCAGGCGCCCCTGGGGAGGCGCTCGGGGCCGGGAAGGTGGCTGGGCTCAACGCAGGAGTGCCCCCTACTGGCCCGCCACAGAGGCCGGCCTGACAGGTGCATACAGAGGCCGGGGGTAGGGACAACCTGTCAGAGGAGACCTGCAGCATCGCAGGGACCTGGCAGGGTCCTTCCTGGTGCATCCCCGGAGACCATGTGAATGTGTGACACAGGGATGGGCAGCCATGCCAGCCCTGGGGCAGTCGGTCACCTTAATGATGTTGAGAAGCTCGTGCCGGTCGATGCAGCCATTGCCGTCCACGTCATAGAGCTTGAAATACCAGCGCAGCTTTTGCTCCATCTTTCCCCGAAGAACAAGGCTGAGCGCGGCCACGTATTCCATGAAATCAATATATCCGTCCTGCAAGGGAGAGAGGGAGTGTGAGAGCCATGGTGGCTGGGGGAGCCGGGGCTCTGGGGCCTCTTTGCAGAGGCAGGGTACAGGCAGAAGCAGCTACAGCTTTATCAGTGCCTGGGGACCTGCCTGCATCCAGACCAGGTCTCTGCTCCTTAGGTCAGTAGGATTAAACCTCCACAACACTCCCTGCAGGTTTGGTGCAGCCTAAAGACACGCTATGAGCAGCAAATGCAATTCTGCCTGTCCAAATGGGAGAAAAAATATGCCTCTTGCTCCATGTCCTGTGCTGGCTAATGCACCCTTCTCACCACACAGAGACCTCTGATTGTCTGAGCTCCTTGCAGACTTCGCTGATCTTCGCTGCACCCCTCAGAGGGCAGGAAACTAGCAAAGTCCTCTGTGCCCGTGTGGAAGAAAAGAAGTCACATATCCCTGGAGGGAGATAAGTTTGGGCTTACAGGCAGGATGCAGGATTTCTTGGCTACCCTACCAGGCTTGTGATGAAAATAAACATGAAAAAAAAAGGAATCGCCTCAACCCCCAGCACAGATTCAATCAAGCGCCAGCTACTTGGATGGCTTCGCTGCCATGCATTATCTTGCTGGGGTGATTTGACCCCAGATGACTTCCTGCCCCTTGGGCAGAGGCTGGACTTGATGATTTTGCGAGGTCCCTTCCAGCCCCAAAGTCTATGAAATCTACGCTTTGCAGTGGCCGATGTTTGCTGCACAGCTACCGGCAGCTGTTGGGTGCTGTGTTAAGAGGCAGGTTCCCCAGAGTGGCTGAAAACACTTTTGGTCCAGGCCCTACACCACATCCGTGCTGCTGACCTAGCCGACCGCTTGTGGGTGCGTGCCTTTGGCCAAAGACTGCACCGTGGCTGCATCCTCTCTGTCACGGTCAGGTTGTGATGCACCCAGCTGTTCTGCACCCACAGGCTGATGGCTCTGGGCCGTGGGCAACGTGGGAGAGAGCGGTGTGAACGCACAGGGCTGGAGCTACATGGCGCCTACATACTGCTGGCCCGAGAGCCCATGTTGACTGCACACAGATAGACACGGGTCCGTGGTGCCTGCATAGCACCATAATAGTGCATTGGTGGACCCCGGCAACAGTGATCTGGTAGAGGAGCGGCTATTACCCATCCCTTCCCTTTGGGCTCAGATCATTTTAACCCTCAGGTCTTGCCTCCCTCCCCCTGTGAGCCAGCAGCGTCTGTCGTCCCCCCGCAGACAGCAGGCAGGAGTCCATCTAGGCCACTAAAGCCATCTTAGCCGGGTGTCCTGGCCTGAATCTGATTATGTCAGGTCCATAACATCAGCTTCAATTAGAGGAGCTTGCAGACGGCTTTCCTCTAAGCGTGCTCAGGAACAGGCTTGACATTGAGGGCCGGTGGGATACGGCCCACATAACTAGGGTGATTTCCTCAGCTGCCACCTTGGCCTTGCCCCGTCTGTCCTCCACCTGAACACGCGGGGCCAGACCTCTCCCCCCAGGTTGGAAAGCCCCAGACTTGGCCGGGGCTGCTGCAAGATATTGCAGACGTCTTACTGCACAGGTAGTTTGCTCAGGGTGTAAAGTGTCTCTCCAGCCTGTTTCGGAGCACACTAATCTCTGCCCTTTGCCACTGGTCCTCCCCAGACTGCACATCTCTCACCCCACACACTGGGCAGGCTTGAGGAAGCCACTCTTCTCCCTGCCAGCCCTCCACGGCTCTCTGCACAAGCCCCTTCCTTCCCTAGCATCCCTCCCGTGCTAGCACCCCACTGCCTGTGAGCTGGCTAAAGGGACAGGTGATAATTGTCTAATGCAGGAGGCAGACTTCATTTGGATGCACAAAGGTTTAGGGCATCTATACATGAAGAGCAAGGCTGCTCCTATGAGCTGTAGTTACAGTGTGTTGGAGGAGACTCAATTAATCAAGTCTGCTGTAATTACTGCGCTCCAGCGACTTGTGTATTAGCATCCCCGTACTTGAAAAAGACGGTGGGGGTGCTTTATTTAAAGCTCATTCAGCAAGCTTTAGATAAAATGCCCCCCCCCCCCCCCCCGCTGCCATTTTGAATTGCAGGGATGCTGATGCATGAGATGCTCCAGGTGCTTTAATTAAAGTAGCTGTTGGAGCCGCTGTAATTAAAGCACCCCCCCCCCCAATCCCGGAGCATGTGTATAAACGACTTTAGTTACTGGACTAGGAGCTGACAGTCACCACGGGCTGGTGATTGTGACTCAGGGGCCTTCAATGTGGGCAAACGGAGAGCGGACCCAACCAGTAACATACATACTTGGTGCCTGGGCAGGGGCCTCAGGGCACCGTTTGGGTCTAGCCGGGCGGCACCTGGGCTGTCTGGGCTTCTCGAGAGCGAGGCAGGCTCTGAGTTGGCAGAGGGGGGTCCTGGTTCACACTTGCAGACTTACGCAGACTTCCAGTGCCTAAGGACAGCTTTAAGCACTTAACCCCTTTTTCGTATCTGACCCCCAGACATTTGCAAGGAGTTCGATTTGGCAGGGGACGACATGCTCCCTGGCAGGAAAACATTACATGCATGAGCACCAGGCAGCTCCCACCTCTCAAAACATAGCCCTCGGCGGGAAATCATCTTTGAATAGTGTTGTGGGGGGTTAATGGGGCTCAATCCGGATCGGTTCTGAGAGAGAGGCTCTTCCACATGTTCATAAATGATCTGGAAGTACACATAGAAATCACCGCTGATCAAATACGTTGGAGGAGCAAGATTAGCGGGTGGGTAAATAACGAGGAGAACAAGGCCGTCCTGCAAAATAACGCAGATCACTTAGGAAGCTCGACCCATGAAAACAACATGCAATTTAAGATAAGCAAGTTACAGCGCCGTGCCAAGGAACCAGGAATACAGGCAGAGCTACAGAACGGGGGACTGCATCCTGGAAAGCAGTGACTCGGAAAGGGACTCAGGAATCACGATATACAAACAATTCATCGCGAGCTCCCCCTGCCAAGCCGGGGCAAAAGCAGTCCTCGGTTGTACAAACACACAAGCAATGAGCATATCTGTGCAGGTCGTTTTACCATTATATCTTCCAAGCTGACGACACTGCTGCTGGAGCGCTACCTAGCTCTGATCGCTGCTCTCCTACAAGGAAGCTGAAAACAATAATAGCCCCACAGCGATGTGACAGCTGGAGAAAGTGCCTTGCATTGAGACACTTAAAGAGCTCCATTTGTTTAGCTTATCCCAGCAAGCACAGCAAAGCAGCTACATTAACGTTTTAAAAAAACTTTGCAGGGAAAAAATGCCAGGAAATAAAGGAGAGGCACAATAACTAAAAAGAGGCTAGGAGCTAAAGCCAAATAGACCTATATTATAACTGCAAGGGAGGGTGAAAGCCTATGGGAATGCGTTACCAAGGGAAGTGGCAGCATCTGCATCTCCTGAGACCAGTCAAGAGGGGATGCCTTTCTGGAAGGGACGTTTCAGTCAGACCCGGGTGACCGGGCTCACAATAGGAGTGGCTGAGGTTAGGGTCAAGGTCAGGGTCAGGTTAGGGTGAAAGGCAGTGGTTCAGACTAGGAGGGGAGCACTTTGCCTCCATATCTCCGGCAGAACGTGGTCCAACGTGGCAGGGAGGGGACTCCAGTCTCACTCGCAGCCCGGGGAGCTCCCGTTAGGAGCAGGAACCGGGAAGTGCAAGAAGCGGATCACCTGCCCGGTGCTTAGGGCCATGGTGGAGATCAATTATCTCCTGGGCCCAGGTGCCCCTGCAAGTGGACAGGCTATCCTGCCACCCCGCTTGACCTAACCGCATCGCTCCACTGCCCTGGTGCCGTCACCAGGGCCCGAGGGCTGGAGGGCAGAGATCATCCAGAAGTATTCAGCCGGCTTCAGGGGATCCCTGTTTCATGCTGTTGGATTTTAAATCCTGTCTATGGAGGATGTAAAAGGCAGATGTAAGCAGGCCAACAGGAAGCCCCTCTGGGCTAGCAGTCACCACAGGGTCTGTGTCTTTCTGGGAGAGAGGTAGATGCCACGTCCGCTGGGGTGTTGACCAGGAAGGACAAAGTGCCAGAGATGGGAACACAGAAAACAGCCCCCCAGTGCCTGCAGCTGTGCAGAGACAGGATTGAGACAGGACTTTGTGAAGCAGCTTTTCCTGTGCTGAGGATTTCCAAGATGTCGAGAAACCAAAGAGCTTTTCCCAGCCCGCATGAGCCCAGCTGTATTCTTACAGCCCCAGGGGTTGCTTTCCAGTGCCCCCAGCTAACCCCCATGAAAGGGGAGATGCACACACCACTGATCCCTGCATTTTAGCTAATTTGTTCCCATGTTAACCCCTTTGATCCTCTCCCATGCCTGCAATGCCAAGCGAGGCCTTCCTTCACTGTGGCAAGCGCCTGCTGCCAGTGCTGGGCCCTGTAGGGCCCGCGGTATCCCCGATGGCCAGCCCAGCCCTTCATCGCAGACGCGCTGCCATCCTGCAGCAGCTCAACACACTAAACCGCCTTGGTGATGTGATGGGACCTTCTGCACGGAGTGGAGCTGCCTGCACCGATCTGCTGCAGCTCGAGCCCACTGCCCTGGACCGGATCTGAGAGGTGTTGGCATGCAACAAGCACTATGAAATGCATGTAATGTTGGCTGATTGCTAACAGGCAGGGTGTCCCCTTCTTCCCGGTGCTCACAAGTGAGGCTGCAGAAACTGAGGGCTCATCCATATGGCCTCCCCGTGTTGGGGTGTTTTTATGCTCTTCCCCGGCTGCCACTGTCCCCGCTGTGCTGGGGGTGGTGGAGGCACCAGAGCTGCTCCTGTTCCCCCAGCCGGGCTGCGTGTGGGCTGGGCTCAGCTGGGGACTGGAAAACAGCCGTGGGAACAAGCCTGTGCCCATCCCCAGTGGGAAGAGAACGGGATCCCCTTCCCCTCACCTCCTCCTATGGAGTGAGTCATGGAGGGGGGAACTGCTCTCTTCCCTGCTGCTGCCGCTGTCCCCATCCCCAGATGAGCCCAATGCAGCCCAGCGCAGCTCTGGTGCTTTCCCTGCGGGGAGCAGACAGGGGAGAAAGGAGGGGGTATTTTCACCTGCTTTTGGGAAGTCCCTGCAGGCTCCCACAGACAATCTGCCCACATTGGTGGGGGCAGAGGAGGCTGGGTTTCTGTTCCCACACCCCCGTGGGGTAATCCTGGGTCCACCCCTGCTCCGGGGTTTAGGGCTGGGTCTTTCCAAGAACAGCAGAAAAGAGCAGCAGCAAGGACATCTCAGCATCGGTATAAACTGCCGTGCCCATGGAAGATTTGGGGTCCCCTGACTCCCCAAAACCTTCCCAATGCAGTCTTCTTCTTTCTTCTCCTGGTCCGAGGACTACTACTGCTGTACCTCTGTTCCCGAGGGCCTGGAAATAGCCCCATTCTGTAAGCACAATAACGAGCCTATTATAGTCCCTGCAGCCCCTGGAGATGCTCCTCTTTCCGGTACTTGGGTGGGAGGCAGACGCGGACGGAGCAGGGACAGTGGAGAGAGACAATGAAGCACCAAAACCACGACAAGCCCCCCGCTCGTCTGGTATCCCGATGCCTTTGCCGCGGTGCCCTAACACTGTGCTGTGCTGCCGGAGGCCTGAAAGGCAAATTGCTGGAGCAGCAGTGGTAACAGCACTGACTCGGATACATCAGCTTCTCGGCATGCAGGACCAATCTGCCTCAGTTTCCCCACCCGGGCTGCAAACCTACCTTATTCATATCAAACGTGCGGAACATCTGTTCGATGTACTCGTTGGCCTCCGGATCCAGCCCCCGCAGCCCAAAGAACTGCTTGAATTCGTGCTCGGTCAGCTGCCCGGACGGACACTCGGTCATGAACTTCTTGTACCAGTGGTGGATCTCGACCGCTTGCAGGTCATCCACGGTGGAGGTGCTGTTGTTCCCCATCGGTGCGACGGGATGCGGGGAGGCCTCGGACCCTGCTGCGAGCACTGCAGCAGCTGTCTGATGCCGTCCCCCTTCACTCCCCGTGTCGCGCTCGCTTAAGTGATGGATATACTTTCCCAGCAGCCAGTTGCAATCTTTAATCCGCTTTGATGCTGACTTAGAAACTTGAAGGTCTTGATGATATAAATAGTTTCCTCAGAAGGGAAGAAAGATGGGATGATCCAGCAAAGCACTGCTATTTCAGGAGCCAAATCAGAAGAGTTAAGCAGATGCTGGCACCAGGACTCTTGCCAGCACCCGGTGAACTTTCTCAACCCTTCTTCTGCAGCCCCCGAAATAGCAAGACCTGCTCCCCTCGACAGCTGAAGGGAGCCTGACTCCTTATTAGAAATCTTGAGTAACTGTCTACAAAATGCTGCCTGGTTTTGCAGCACTGTCCTCCCACAATATGACACAGAACAAGATTTTACTTATTCCAGCCTTTCTTCCCGTCCTCACAGACAGGTCCCTGTGCAGTCCCCTGGCAGACGATGCAGTATTTCTACAGCGTCCTTCGTGAATGTGGGCACTAAGACACATGAGCAGCATCTGTCCAGTTTTGCAGTGGGCTCTGGCGCAGAGACTTAGCCAAGCCCCGTGGTGACGATCCTGCTGGCCTGCTTGCATGCGCTTTTTACACTCTCCATGGCCAGGGTTTAAAATCCAACAGCACAAAACAGGTATCATCTGAAGCTGGCCCGATACTGCTGGGTGTCCAGCCCTCGGGCCCCACTGACGGCAGCAATTGGGGGCCCCAAGGCAGTGGAGCATGCAGTGGCGATGCGGTTAGGTCAAGCAAGGAGGCAGGGTTGTATGTCCATTTGCAGGGGCACCTGGGCCCAGGAGATAATCAGTCCCCCCCACTTTGATAATATCTCATCTGGGATTGTTACCAAGACCCACCCGCCAGTTCCTGCACTGAGAGGCACCAAAAGACACAAGGCTGCTGTCCTAGCACTTACTGTTCCTGGCTCTCCCCCTGCCAGCAGCACAAGGCACCGAAGCTAAGCGGGGAAGGTACGGTACAAACACAGACTCAGCTTCTCATGAGCATACTGGAGCAACACAGGAAAGACCGTAGAGAGACAAAGTGTTGTATTTGTCTCGTGCTGGGCATTTGCATCACGAGCCAACAGAACAGGAAAGTCTTATTGATGAAAACCAACTAACCCAACTGCATGATTTGAATGCTAAAAACAGCAGTTATAACCTGGTTAGGAAGGACAGAGTGGGCAAAGATGGATGAGGGGTAGCTTTGTTAAAGGCAGCCTCCTACTCGCGTTGTTAAAGGCAGAGCTACCTACCTGCGAGCTCTTGGGCGCTCAGAACGGGCGCTGAATGATATGGATCCATGAGCCAACTAACAAAACCCAGAGGAGGGACTGATGAGGGTTATTCAGGCCTCCAGATCAGACAGGGAACAGGAAAATTAACTCTGTCTGTAATGAGTGGAAAGAAAACATACATCATGGGAGACTTTGCTTCGGAGGTGTATAGTGGAGTCTCAGACAGCTGACAGGAAAACATTCCTGGAGCGTGGAAAAGGTAGAGATGATTATGTTTTAACAGAATGGGCATTATAACCAGGAGATTTCATAGATTTCTTAGACATTCGGGCTGGAAGGGACCTCGGGAGATCATCGAGTCCAGCCCCCCGCCCAAAGGGCAGGAAGTCAGCTGGGGTCATAGGATCCGGGAAGCCGGAGGAGCCTGTGTCAGAGCATGGAGCCCCTCGTTAGCCCTCTCCTCACACAGAGGCTTACAACATCACTCAATGCAGGTGAGACAAATAATGAGCAGAAAGGTGACAGTCTTGTGTTACATTACGGTCCAGCTGGAACGTACCGACCTTCCCCCATCCGGATCCAGCTGACCTGATTTTTCCAAGGAAATTCTGCCTGGGACTCAGTTTCCTTTGCATTGTCAGCCTCACTTAAGCTAGCCCATGCTAACTCAAACTCAGCCCTACGGCAAACTAAAATGACTATAATGCCAGCTAAAAGTATTCAGACTTAACACAAAGGCCTACCCGGTTATATGGGCAAACAGAACAACCCTGGCCTTAGATCTACAGAGGTGTCTCTTCCAAAAGCTAGAGAAAAAAAATTCCTCCCAATCAAAACTAGGATTCCACCATTAGGAAAAGGATGATTTTGCTAAAAGACCGTCCAGATGCAGTCATGTATTGAGGAGGAGGAGGACAGTATATTTACAGCACAGAAGGAAGGGTGTGGAATATCTTCCAGTCCAGCAGTAATTAAGGAAATGTTAAACATTTTAAGTCACCACACCCAGATCGCTTGCACCCAAGAGTCCAAAAAGAACTGTGTTAGACTTTTGGCTACTATTTTTAGTATGTCTTAAAATATACCAGAAAACTAGAAGATTTTATATACTGCACCTGTATGCAAAAACAGCAATTGGATGGCTTGGGTAACAACAAGTCAATTAACCTGAACCCTGATCCAATTAATAATAATAATAACAACAATTATTATTAAGCCTAATAATTAAATAATTAAATAATATGTAATAAATATAATAAACACTATATGAATAATAAATACTACTTAAATAAATAATAATGATAATTAAAACTAATATAAGACTGACTTGATAAAAGAATTAAAGGATAGGAATATATTGCCAGCAAACACAATCAGATGGAAAACAGGTCTTGTCAAACAAACCCACTGTCACTCTGATAATTGTATAAGGAAAATAAACACCAATAATACCAATAAAGCACATATTAAAAGGCTGACTGACAGGTCTCAGCGAAGTGCTGGTGGGAAATAATCCTCACATTATGGCATTTCTAGCACAGTTCTGGAGGACTTGACTCTAAGCCAGATACTAGCTGGCATTTTCATCAATACAGTTATATAATGGAGGACACAAAGGTTGGTAAATGATGAGGGTGACAAGGTAGCCATATAGCAAACTCTGAATTACTTAATATGATGAACCCAATCAAAGAAAACTGAAATGCAAAACGATACATCCAGGGGTACGGACTGAAGACCACACTTAATGAATGGGTGACTGTGTAACAAACCCCACACAGTGTATACATTACAACTGTGTCCTGAAAAGCAGGGACTCTGGCAAGGATCTGGTGGACAATCAGTTCCCCACAAGCTCCCAGCATCATGTTGTGGTGCAAAGGACCACACCATCTTTAGATCATTCAAAAGGTGAGTAGCAAGTAAGAGTCAGAAGATGACTTTACCCCTATGTATGATATGAGGGAGGTAGATACCAGGCTCTTGCATTGATATCAGTCGCTGTGTTTTCAAAGCGATGTTCAGCTATGGAACAGGGCACAGAAAAAAAAACCTCTAAAGGAATTCAAGGGCAGGAGAAAACCCTTCTAAGCAGCGGCTTAAGGAGCTCAATCTGTTGAGCTTATCAAAAAGCAGCTTGAGAGGTGATTGACTGCCGTGGGTAAGTACTTTCCCACCAAAAAATACCGGGCTCCAAAGGATTGTTTAACTAGTGGAGAAAGGTATTGCAAAAATGAGTGCCTGGAAGCTGAAACCCAACAAACTCAGATGGGAAACAGGACACAGATTTCACAGTTAACTACTGGGACATATGACTGTGGGGAAGGATGCATTCTCCACCCCTTCACATCTTCAGATCAAGAACAGATGTCTTTCTGGAAGATAAGATTTAGTTAAATCCAAGTTCTTAGGTCCACTACAGGGGTAAATGGGTGAAATGCAATGACCTCTGACATAGCAGATGTCAGAGTAGGTGCTCTAACGGCCTTAAACGCTGTGAACCAATGAATCCCCATAGCATCTGACCCCGAGCATCCTGGGCCTGTATTCTAGACAGCACAGGGATCTGAGGGAAAGCTTTGTGAGCAGCTAGGGATGTAAGAAGGATAAATCCAGCAGATACTCAGGACTGACTCTTAAACGTGAGCGGCAGAGTCTTAGTTGTCTCCCAGCAACCCCAAGTCGAGAAGCTGGACCTAGATGAACAGAATAACATCATCTAGGTCTGGCTAAAACTGTTGCTGTAGCATTCGGTACATGGCTGCGTCTACATGAGACACTTTACTGAGCAGTAAGTAAATCTACTGCGCATTAAAGCATCACTGTCTATACATGCAGGCACCTACTACACAGTAAATTAGTTTACTGCACAGTAAATTTACTGTGCAATAAAGCCGAATAGCATTAATTACACGTGTAGACGTGCCCACTGCAATCTACTATTGAAATTGGACGGAACCCCCTATCATTTCAATGGTCATTTCTCAGCCATCTGTACTCATGCATAATGGGAAACTGTTCAAGTGAGAGTCGCACAGACAAGTCAGGTCTAAGGATACATGACACCTACTGCTATAAGATGGGAAACCAGTGATCCTGGGGTAATAGCACTTGAAACAGGAGATGAACATGAGAGAAGAGTTTTAGCCATGTGGATGGATAGAAAAGGAGGCTTTCCACAGAAACACAGGATTTCCCACACCAGATTCGACCAGCAGTTCAGCTCACCCTTCCGGGTGTAGAAAAGGCAACACCAGATGCTGCAGGAAAACGAGAACTACCCTAGAGGCAGATGTGAGATGGCTTTGCTGAAGTGAAAACGTTGTCCCAAGAGGCTGACAGCATTCGTGACAACGACACTGGAGGTTGGCATCCACCTGAGAGCCCAGTCCCTTCTTGCATTTTGCTGCACATGTGCTTCCAACAATCTCCCACAGCCAAGAAACCCACGGACGAGCTATAACTGGGGTGAAAAGTTATTCCCTTTTACCCACTGTGAATTTGCCACCTTCTCATGTGATGGGATGTCGTCCTGTTCCAGTCTTCTAAGAACAAGTGTTGAAACGGGATGAAATTTGATGAACAATTGGTCACCTAGGCCCCTCCTACACATTATATATATTATGCCATTAACTGGCAAACTGTGCAATACATTTTGACTGGCCACACGTACACAGTAATTATCACACCATCAAAAGGACTCCACATCTATAAAAAGAGCCAACGGGCTACAAAATCAGTGCTTGAAAATGTGTAACAACTTCATAGCTGGTTTCCGTCCGGCTTAAATTTGAACATGTGGCAGGGCCCAGAAGGAGGAATAAGAATTCCTGCTTGAAGCCGGGAGCTTCTCAGCTGGAAGCAATCCCGAAGAGAAGGACCTGGATTCTGCAAGGCATCGGTGGAAAGACAGAAGCATCAGTGCCACGGCAAGGAGCCGGCGAGGATTCCCCTGCAACGATACCCAGGGCTTTCGGACGGATGAACCCGTGCTGAACCAAGTGCGAGGGGAGCTGCTGGTGCGATCGGGGCAATAGGAGCCAAAGAGCAGCCGGGTTTACTCCAGAAAAACAAACAGGAAGGAGGGCTTGTTTGCTGTCCATGAACACAACACGGGGGAAACACCAGGGATGATGCCGGAGGCAGGCCCCTGTAGCTCCCAGGTCTCCTCTTCCTCGGTTTCCGACCCTCCACGTCACACTTCTGCACTGCCTCGTTAGCCCTACGAGAGCCTTTGGGCCGCGGGGCGAAAGCTGGTGCGCGCGCAACCGGGGCCAGGCTGTTTCTGCGCCCAAGGGTTTTTATTTCTGCCAGGGCTTCGTCAGGCTTTTCACCGCTCTCCTGGTAGCCTTCCGCGACACCACGTTGCCTGCTTCCCGGTCGCAGCGCGGCACCAGGCAGAGCTGTCCTCGAGCTGCAGGGACTCGGTGCCGGTCGCTCCCCTGAGCTCCTCCACGCTTTCCCGTCCAGCGCAGGCCGCGGCAGCCGGATTCATCGCCCTCGCACTGCTCGGCTGACGTCACTTGCGCTGGGCTCGTCTACACGTGTGCTAATGCACGTTAGCTCTCTACTGACCGCCAGCTCAGCCAACGCAGCATCTACTTCTCTTCAACCGAAGGCCCCACCCTACCGCCCCGCCCCTCCAGGCCCGCCCTCCCGGACCCGCCCACGGGCCCCACCCTGCCGCCCCGCCCCTCTAGGCCCCACCCTCTGCCCCTATAACCAGGCCCCGCCCACCCCCACTATCGCCCTGCCCCACCCACACGGCCGCAACCCAAAGAGCCCCGCCCCATATCCACCCCCATCCTACAGGCCCCGCCCCCACTGCCGCCGGCCCTTGGCATCTGGCAGGCCCGTCCTTGCGGCCCCGCCCACTCCAGGTCTGTCCCGCCTCCAGCCGGCGCGGATTGGCGGACTTCGCCCGACGCCGCGCGCGGATTGGCCGCCGCCGTGTTATGAGGCGGTGCCCGGCGCTTACGGCCACCTCCCCTCCGCGCCCGCGCCGCCATAGCAACGGCACCGCCCCCCGGCCACCATTGGCGGGTGTCCAAGTCTATCTCCCCGGCGCTTCTACCCATTGGTCGAGCCCACGCGCGGGGCGGGAGCCCCGGGGGGGCGGAAGCGGCGGCGGGTTCCGGTGCTGATGTGGCCGCGGGAGGGGCGGGGGAGCGCGGGAGCGAGCGGGTGAGTGAGTGAGTGAGTGCGGGGGCAGGGCAGTGGGGGTTTGCCCGGGGGGCAGCTTGCGTGGGAGGGGGTTGAGTTCCCCAGGGGGGTGCAGGTTGCACGGCGGGGGAAGGGGGGTAAGTTGCAAGGGGGTAAATCCACGGGGGCAGTGGGGGGTGGCATAGGATGGAGGTAAGTTTCATGGTGGGGTTGCACAGGCCCTGGGGCAGCTGGCCCAAGTTGGGCAGGTTACACAGCGGGCACAGTTTGCACGGGGAGTAGGTTGCCCCGGGGGGACAGGTAAGGTGCAGGGGGGCAGGTTGCCCTGGGGGGAGGCACGGGACACCCGCGCTGCCTGTACTGAACGGGGCTGGGAGACCCCAGGATGCAGGTCAGGAAAGTGCGGTTCAGAGGAGGTCGGGCTTGTCTCATCCTCTCTTCCGGTCGTCCTGCGTGAAAAGGGCACGTTACTGGCGAGTGGGGGGGGCCTGTTGGCAACGGGCTGGGGGTACCGCCAGCAAACATAACCTGCCTTTTGTCATAGAGTCATAGGGTGGAAGGGAGCTCGGGGTCACATCCAGTCCAACCCCCTGCTCTGAGCAGGACCAGCCCCAACTACAGCATCCCAGATGGGGCTTAAAAACCTCTGAGGGTGGTGACCCCACCACCTCTCTGGGTAACCTGTTCCAGTGCTTCACCACCCTCCTTGTGAGAGAGTTTTTCCTGATATCCAACCTCAACTTCCCTTGCTGCAGCTGGAGCCCAGCTACTTGTCCTGTCCTCTGCCCCCACTGAGAACAGTCCAGCTTTTCTCCTATATTATTTTCTGGTGTTCCTACACTCTCTGCTCCCCCCACCATCTACCTGGCTGTTTCATCCACCCTTTCTGCCCTGCATCAAACCTGGATGGTAAATTCATCAGTGTGGCAGCTCTCTCTGTGCTGCATCTCCAGGATGGGGCCTCTAAGCGCTCCTGTAATGCAAGTTGTTTGGCCCAGCACATACCTGCTTTTCATTTTACCGCTGACTGGTGTTTAAAAAAAAATAAAACCATGGGCTATCTGCTCTAGATGAGCTGCTGCCCCGACCAGATGCGGTTGAGTGTTTGCTGGTGTGTGCCCTTGCAGTGGAAATAGCTTTTGATGTAGTAAACTGTACTTGGAGCGGAGAGAGAGTGAATGAGTTGTTAGACAAGTGGTTTTGTTTTGAAAACGTCCCCATAGAGATGCCCCCTTTCTACGTTCTCAGGAATCGTCACCTTGCTTATTAGCCGTCTCTGGACCACGACATGCCAAAGTTTCAGGAACGGTAAAACCTGACAATAAAGTGTTATGGGAGTTGCCCCTTTCCCCTGAGTTAATAGAAGACATTCGGGGGTGACTGTTTCTTTTTCACAGCAGCTGTCTGGCTTTATGGCCCAACTCTGTCCTTGACTTTAAAATTGGGGCTCTAACGTAAATGTTATAACAAACAGGGCCGCTCCATTTCCTTAGGAGCACTGAACTGAAAGGGACTTCCTGGTTCCCGAGCCCCCTCCCTGCTCCCGTCCCATCACCCCTTGGATAAACAATGTAAGTTCCTGCTCAGAGCAGGTTCGGCCTGGGCTTGGCTGCTGCAACAAGTACACAGAAGCAGGCTCACACTTTGTAGAAATGCTGCCAGGACCAGTTCAGAGCCTCGTGGTCTGTGTGGCCAGCTCGGCTCGTGTTCTTGTGCTGGTGGGGTTTTTTAGCTAAAGTAGATCTCCCACTGTGATACCGCCCCCCTGATATGTTTAGGCAGAACAGCTGTATCTTTTGGCAGTTGTCATGTTGCTTCTTATATTCTCCTCCCATGAAGTAAGCTTTCCGTTCCCTTCATCACCCTGGGGACTCTTCTTTGCACCTGAATTCATTTTTTGAGCATGGGTGAGCTCTCCCCAGTGGCTAGTCAAATCGCACAAAGCCTTCCCTAGCTCTTGTACACACATCGGACCCGATACTTCCTGGGATCTTGTTTTATGGCTCTGTCATATTTGCTTATAGTCATCCTGTGCAGTTAACACACCCATGTCTTTCTCCTCTGCCGTAAAGGGCTGGGGGCACGGTGCAAGCAGCAGTTGGGGGTTACTGCTGTGATTAGCAAAAGAGACTTACCGTAGCTGTTTCACTCACACCGGCCTTCGTGCACAGAGATAATGCTTAGTTCTCTAGGGTTGGTCACAGAGATTTAAGTCTTGGAGGATTTCTGTGCCTCGGGGCTGGCTCTTGGGCAGGTGAGTGGCAGACAGGGCAGCTGGTTTCGGTGAGTCTCGTCTTCAAAGAAGACATCCTGAAAGCTTGCATCTGGCCACGTCCCTTCCTAAGAGCTTCAGCCTGCAGTGCACTTTGTAAAGAACTGCCTGGGGCCCAGCCTTCTTGCCCAGCTTTCCACCGTCAAGTGCTTGTTCTCAAAACGTTTTGCTCTGCCTTTCGTGAGCTTCTGCCAGGCAGTCGTAGAGGCCAAGAGGTGCCGCAGGCAATGTGGGAGAAGCCAGGGGCTCAGAGCAGGCAAAAGAATGCATTTTATGCCTAGCCCACATGGCAAGGGGTGAAGAAGGGGCTTTCTCTCCTCCCTGGGCTAGATAAATTGCTTCCTCCTGTTTCTTTCAGAGTTCCTGAGTGATGAAAACCTACTGCTGCAGGGGCAAATAGATGCGTCTCTGGAATCCAAGGCACCCGCCCATGGCCGTCGGCTCTGGTGCAAGGATCCCTACTGCAGAGTCAGCAGGACTGTGAACTGCACCGTGCGTAGAAGAGGTGGGTCTTAGTCATGGTTGAGGTAGCTCCTCTCCACAGCTGATGTTCTGATGAGACTTCCCTGCTACACAGAGGCAGTTGGCCTGGAGGTATGAATACTACACAGTGCTCATGAAAGCTGCAGTACTGTCAGTTGCCAACAATTATGTAGAAGTTCCTCCTTCAGACAGGAGCGCAAAGGGCAGGGCACTCAGATAACGTGTTCCCAGAGCACGCATGCTGCTGCATTTTTGTATTGGGCGGGGGTGTTTTCAGAGCATGAAGAGTCATGAATGCACAAATCGCTGTTGCTGGCTTAGTGACAAGTTGGGAGAAACACTGTCTTTCAGCTGGTCACAAATGAAAAACGTGTTGGGTTCTTTATTGCGAAGCCCAGCTGCGTATCTGCTAATGTTGAAGAGTCGCAGGGAAGCGCTGGGTCCCAGCAGCTGCCTGTACCACCCCTCAGTCCTAGAGTCACAGAAACCCCTGCTCAGAGCAGGACCAGCCCCAACTACATCATCCCAGCCGAGGCTTTGTCTAGCTAGGTCTCAAAGACCTCCAAGGATGGAGACTCTACCGCCTCTCTGGGTAACATGTTCCAATGTTTTACTACCCTCCTCATGAGAGAGTTTTTCCTAAGATCCAACCTCAACTTCCCCTGCTGCAACCTGAGCCCACTGCTCCTTCTCTTATCTCACCACTGAGAACAGTCCAGCTCCATCCCTTTTGGCCTCCCTGCAGGGAGTTGAACCACCCTCAGGTACTTGAGTCATTTCCCTAAGCCCCCTTGCTCTGCTCCTTGCTGTGCTGCCCCTGCTAGGAGCTGGGTGAGAGTTCTCCTCTGGGGGCATTGATGAAGTCAACTGGCATCTGACTGCTAGTCTGTCAGAGTGGGCCAAGCCTCTGCCCAGCACCTTGTCACCTGTTCAGGTGCAAAATCTGCATGAGGATGACTGGTAGCAGCTTGCAACCCTGTGCACGTGCCTGTGTGTTCATACTGTGTCCTCTATTTCTTGTTGGCCACAGAAGCACTTGGGTCTCAGCAGGGTCCCTGTGCTGTGGGCACTGTGCAGACACGTAACGGAGAATGATGCCTGATGCTTTGCACAGATAGATTTTAGTCTGATCTGTGCTACGCGGGTTCACATAACACAGGGTTGCACCTCTGGGTCCTGCCTCTGCCTTTGCACTTCAGGCTGAGTTAGAGCATGGCCTTTAGAAGGAGGTGCCTCATCTTGAATGGAGTATGTCACTGGGTGGAGACCCAGCCATGTCCTGGCTCAGGTGACTTGGTGGCTAATGACCCTCACTTAAAGGTGCACATCTTTATTCCTAGTGAGGTTCACCTAGCTTCTGTTTCCAGCTGTTGGAGCTGGCTCTGCATCTGTCTGCCAGACTGAAGTGCTTTTTGGTGTCGGGAATCTCTCCCTATAGGTGCTTGTGGATTATGTTCAGACCCCCCTGCCTTCTTTTGAATAAACTTAAATAGACTGTGTTTGTTTAGCCTCCCTGGGAAGTAAGGTTTCCTGATGCCAGATCTGTCATGTAGCTGGCGTTTAGTCCATCTTTGGTGGTACAGAGGCCTCCCCACTTCTGACTTGCACCTCCTGATGCCATATCCATGCCCAGACTTGCCCTCTTAGTGACAGCATTTCTGCTTCTCCTTGAGTGTTGCTCTGGCATCTGCCTTGTCACGAGGCAGAGCGAAGCATAGTGCATCCCCATAGAGTTGCCTTTCTGTAGGACCTCGGCCATCAGCAGGGAAGCAGCTCTCATGTTCCTTAGCAGTCTGGCTCTTCCCTAAATTCAGCTGCTTCCTTCTCGTCCTTCTGCTCGCCTGCAGGCCCAAGATGCTGAGCCGCCTGTCCGGGTTGGCAAACACTGTTCTGCAGGAGTTGTCGGGGGATGGAGCTGACGAGGAAGCGGAGACTTCTGCCCCCGTAAGTATGCTGTGTCGTGCCGGTGGTGGGCTTGGGGTGAGCTGCTGGAGGCCTGTGGGTTGCAGTCTCTCGTCGCCTGACAGCTGATGCAGGCTGTCACCCCAGCTCTGCTGCTCCTGCATTCCTGGCTGCTTCTCTTCAGTTGAGACAGGTGCCGGGCAGAACCGCGGGACCTTTTCAACCAGTGGAACCAGCTAGCAGAGCGGGAAGGAGTGAGCAGTGACCTGAGCTGGGAGTCTTTGGGATCATTTTGAGGGAGCTGTGTGGCCATCTGCTCTGCCCACTGCACTGTGTCTGGACAGTGGAGGGTGGGGATCAGGGGCACCCCACTGGGTTAGACTTGTCAGTCTCTCCGAGGCCATGTTACAGTAGAGATGCTCCCTTCCCACCTGGTTCTGGCTGGGCTGGCCTCATTCATCAGCAGGGATCCTGGTTTTCTGTTTCCCACGGAAAAACAGAGAAAACCACAGACTTCCCACTTTTTATCAGGGAAAACACGGATTTTCCCTTTTAGAAGAGAAACCCATGGATTTCCCCTTTTGCAAAGAGCTCTGCAGGCTGGCTGAGTTCCAGCCTACAAGAGCTGTTTGCAAAAGGGGTGGGGAAACTCCCAACCCTGAAGCGGGGGAAGGGCAGGGCCCAACGCTCACACTTACTAGAGGCTGCTTCAGGCTCACTCTTCTTGCTGGAGGTAAGTGGGGCTCGGGGGTTGCGGAGCAGGACTGGAGAGGAAGCTGGCTGGGGGCTGAGGGAGCGGGGAGGTTTGCAGCCAGGCACTCCAGCTGGGAGGGGGTTTGCAGCCTCCCCACTCCTGGCTAGAGTGCTCATCTGGCTGGAAACCCCTGACGCTTCCGGTTAGCTGCAAACCTCCCTGCTCCCTCAGCCCCCAGCCAGCTTGGGCACTCCCCAGCCGGGCACTCCAGTTAGGAATGGGGGGTTTGCAGCTGGCTGGAAGGGACGGGGGTTTGCAGCCGGCCGAGTGCTCTGGCCAGGAGCAGGCAGGCTGCAAACCCCCTCCCGGCTGGAGTGGCCAGCCGGCTGCAAACCGTGGGTCACAAATGCTGCCCTCCCCCAGGCTCTCCAGAGTGTAGCATGTGCGACTGACACGGCAGGGCACAGCAGGGTCATGCACGAAAGCAGCCTGCCGCTGCAAGCTCCATGCTGCCCTGGCCACGCTTCCTCTGCATGAATGGGGGCAGTGAACATCTGCCCTGCCCCTACCTGCCACATAGATCGGGGGGGGGTCCCTCCTGCCCCCCCAGGAGTGTATGCTGCCACTGGGAGCTGGCCCCGCCCAAGCCTGCAGCAGGGAGGAGCCAGCTCATGCTTTGCTGTAGCAGCCGCTGCCTTCCATTCGGGGCATGGGGCTGCAGACCTGGATCCAAGCCCCCTCCAGCAGGGCCAGGGGTCAGGGGCCATGGGTGAGAGGCAAGGGGCACAGGCAAGGCTGGGGGAGGGGGGAGAGTGAGAGACATCATCAGGGCTGTGGGGGGCGTTTAATTTTAACCACGGATTTTGGGATTTTTATCAGAGAATTTGTGGGGGGGGTTTTCACGGAAAACCAGGATCCCTGTTCATCAGCCCCGTGGCAAGCTTACGAGGAGCTGCAGCTAGACTGGCTTGCAGCCTTCAGGAGCTGGGGGGAAGGTGTCTGCATGGACACACGGCTACATTGCAGGCCTAGATCTAGTGACCTTGGAAGATCGTCAAGTCCAGCCCCCCGCCCCAGGGGCAGGAAGTCAGCTGGGGTCAAAGGATCTCAGCAAGATAAGTGTCCAAACATGTCTTAAAGGAGTCCAGAGTAGGTGCTTGCACCACCTCTGGAGGGAGTCTATTCCAAGATGTGGGCTCGGATATAAGGAAAAGCTTCTTTACTGTCTAACCTAAAATGGTCTTGGAGCAGTTTGTGACCATTGGACCTTGTCATCCCTTGGGACGCTCTGGTGAACAGGCATTTCCCCAGATCCTGGTGTATGCCCCTTATATACTTATAGGTCTTATACACTTATAGGCGTTTCCAGCTGCTCTTCTGATTTCTGCAGGTGCCAGTCTTGGAGTCGGCAATGGAAAGCAGGGACGAGACGCCCGAGGACATGCTGGAGCGTCTGGCCCACACGGAGCGCCTGGTTGTCCAGCTGAAGGATCTAATCCGAGAGAAGGATGCCCAGCTCCAGCAGAAAGAAGTTGCCCTCAAGGTAGCCTGTGGTTCTGCTGGGGGCTGGGTGAGATGCCGCTGCTGTTTTCCAGGCAGTCGAGCGTTGGGCTTCCCCAGAGTGTGGGGGGTCTCCTTCCTGACTTGGAAATACAAAGTCGGCGTGACAACATGGAGCTACAGAGACATCCTTCTCTTGTGGAGGGGGCCATGGCATCTTCATCACAGTTTCTCTGCCCCTTTCCTTCTGCAGGAGGAACGGGAGGCGGCAGATGCAAAGCTGATGAAGTTGAAGCTTCAGGCCAAAGCCAAGCTGGCAGCTCTCAACAAGCGCGTGGAAGAGCTGACGGGACAGGGGGCATCGCTGCCTGTGAAGAGCCTGCCTGGCGAACAGCTGGATCCCAGTAAGGTGCGAATGTCCTGGCTGTAGGAAAAGCTTTGGGGCAGCCTGCCTCTCAGACCCTGATGAGCTGTGAGGTACCCTACCTCTCGGGGTGGGTTGACACGATAAAATTACAGAATCATAGAAAATTGGGGTTGGAAGGGACCACAGGAGGTCACATCTATCCAACCCCCTGCTTAAAGGAGGACCAGCTCCAACTACATCATCCCAGCTATGGCTTTGTCTACTGAAGTCTTCAAAACCTCCCAGGGTGGAGATTTCCCCACCTCTCTGGATAACCTGTTCCAGTGTTTTACTACCCTCCTAGCTAGAGAGTTTCTCCTAATATCCAACCTCAACTTCCCTTGCTGCAACATGAGCCTATTGCTCCTTGTTCTGTCATCTTCCCCCACTGAGAACAGCCCAGCCCCATCCTGTTTGCAGCCCCCCTGCAGGGAGTTGAAGGCTGCTGTCAAATCCCCCCTCGGTCTTCTCTTCTCCAGACTAAATCAGCCCAGTTCCTCCAGCCTCTCCTCACCATTCCTATCCCCCAGCCCCGAACCACTTTCATTGTCCTCCACTAGACTCTCTCCAATGTGTCCAGATCCTTTCTGTAGTGAGGACATAGCTTTACACAGGACTCCAGATGTGGCCTCCCCAGTGCTGAATAGAGGGGGAGAATCACTGCGCTTGATCTCCCGGCAGCGCTCCTTCCAATGCAGCCCAGGATGCTGGTAGCCTGCTTGGCACCAAGGGCACATTGCTGGCTCTTGTTCAGCTTGTCGTCCCCCATCGCCCCCAGGTCCTTTTCTGCAGAGCTGCTGCCCAGCCCGTCACCCCAGCCTGTCCCGGTGCAGGAGATTGCTCCCTCCTCGGTGCAGGACTTTGCACTTGCCTTTGTTGAACCGCATCCATTGAATCTTCCAGGTCATTGATGAATAGCATCATTAATAGATCATTAATAGATAAGGGGTTCCTGTTATTGGAGAGCCTTTGAGTTTGAATCTCTGCTATTCATGTTCCTCCCATTAAATGACCCTGCAGGCTGAGGGAGTGCTATTCAAAATGCTCCAGCAGGGAAGTCTTCTCTCTGGAGCCAGAGTCCAGCTGCTTCCGCAGGATGCTGTAGTCTTCTCTCCAGTCTTTGGCCTACCTCCCTTTGCCTTAGCCACAGTGTGGGGAAGAACCTGCCATCATAATTTTGTCTGAGCTGTAGCTGGGGCAGGGAAAGGGGGGAGGTGCAGCCATAGAGACCAACAAGATGGTCAATGTACTTGAAAGAAAGCAAATTCCAGATTGTTTTAGTGCTGCACATAGCTCATTTGTGCAGCATGCTGTCACTGAGGGCATGGGCTCAGCCTTAGTAAAGGGTTATAGTAGTGCTGTAGCTGCAATGTATGAGGAGCAACAAGAGATACTGCCTAGCTCACCTTACTAAATGGATGAGAGATGTTTATATAGGTGCAAATGTCTACTGTTACATTCGAGTGAATTACATGTTTCAGGGGCCTTACGTAAAAACTTCATCTGTGACTTAGTTATTCTGAAATTGGCTGTTAATGGGTTTTTCTTCATCTTCTTCTGAATGACTTAGTATGGGCTATAGCTAGAGGTGGGATACTCTGTGGACCATGGATAAAATAACTGTTTCTCACTCAAGGGAAATGGGGTTGATCTAATCCAAGGGTGTCCAATTTGTGGCACAGGTGCTACAAGTGGCATGGCAGCTTCTGTATGTGGCACATGGCAAATGGGTCAGAGAGCAGAAAGCAGAGCAGCAGATCAGGCAGGGAGGAAAGGTTCAGGAGCAGAAGGCAGAGCAGCAGATGGGGGAAGAGGTTCAACATGACGTTCAGGAAGGGAGCAGGCCTAAAAGGTTGGCTCCTGCTGACCTGATCTGTCTGGACTTCAGTGCGGTGTTTGATGAGACTCTGCACAGGACTTTCATTATCTAAATGGAAGAATACACACTTGTGACGAGCAAGGCAGGAGTGGCAGGAAGATGGCTAGAGGCGTGACAGCATTTGGCGGTGCTGCCAGGTGGACTGTTGAGCTGGGGGAAGTTACTAGTGCAGTTCCTGAAGAGTCTTAATATATTCCTTAATGATCTTGGCACAAAGAGTAGGAGGGTGCATGTGGCTGGTACAGAACTGGGAAGCATTTGCCCATGCAGAGGGAAGTTGGAGTACATTACAGGAGGAACTGGATAATAGAAACAAGCAGTCGGAACTCACCTTCCTGCTAGCTGACACCAGCCCGGACATAGTGGGGATCACTGAAACGTGGTGGGACTCAACGCATGACTGGGCGGTGAATGTCAAGGGCTGTCGGCTGTACAGGAGGGACAGGATAGGAAGGAGAGGTGGGGGCATAGCACTCTACATTAAGGAGGAATACACATCCTCATCAGTTAGCAAAGAGTCAGAGTAGGATCACTCTGAAGTGCTTTGGGTTAGGGTACAAGGCAGTCGAGGGGAGAGAGACTTAACGGCGGGGCCTACTACAGACCTCCCAACCAGGGAGAGGAGCTTGACCAGGAATTCTTGGGTCAGCTCACAGAGGAGGTGAAGGCTAAGGATGTGGTGGTCGTGGGGGACCTGAACTTCCCGGACATCTGCTGGGAAGAGCAGTCAGCCAGGTCTGACCGCTCACGTCGGTTCTTGGCCAGAGTGCAGGACCTCCATCTAACCCGGGGGGGGCACAGCCCCACCGGGGGGGACGCCTTGTTGGACCTGGTGCTGGCCACGGGCGACGACCTGGTGAGGGGGCTGCGGGTGCTCGACCACGTGGGTGACAGCGATCATCGCCTGCTGGGATTCACCATCCAGCGGAAGGTGGCAAAGGCCTGCAGTAAGGCAGCAGCCCTAGATTTCAGGAGGGCTGACTTCAACGAGCTAAGGAGGATAGTTGGAGAAGCACTGAGGTCCCGGGGGGAAAGCCAGGTATCAAAGAAGAGTGGTCGCTCCTTAAGGAGATGATCCTCCAAGCCCAAAGGAAGATAATCCCAACGAGGATCAAAGGGAGCAGGAGAGCACACAAGCCTCCATGGCTCACCAAAAGCATCCAGGAATGTGTCCTTGCTAAAACGGAGGCGCACACCCAATGGAAAGGAGCAGACATCACCAGGGAGTTGCTCGGGGATGCAGGGGGGCAGTTAGGAAGGCCAAGGCAGAGATGGGACTGGGACTAGCTTCCCAGATTAAGGACAATAAGAAGTCCTTCTTTAAATACGTAGGAGGTAAAAAGAAGGTCCCGGATAATGTGGGGCCCTTGCAGGACGCGTTGGGAAATGTGTTCGTCACACCAGACGGCAAAGCTAACATGTTTAACGATTTCTTTGCCTCCGTCTTCCTAAGTAGGGACCAGAACAGCCACCTCCCTGCTGGGCCCCCCTTGGGCCCCGGGGGAGGCACACCTGGGCCACGGGTTAGCGAGGAACTAGTTAGGGAGCTTCTGGAGGGACTGGACATATTCAAGTCAGCCAGTCCGGATGATCTCCACCCTAGAGTTCTAAAGGAATTGGCTGAGGTCATTGTGGGACCCCTGGCACGGCTTTACGAGCACTCGTGGTGCTCTGGTGTGGTGCCGGGGGACTGGAAGAGGACCACCATGGTTCCCATCTTCAAAAAGGGGAAGAAGGAGGACCTGGGGAACTATAGGCCAGTTAATCTTACCTCGATCCTAGGCAAGCTGTTTGAGAAAATTATGCTGGCACACATCCAGGAGGGGCCAGCAGGAGACTGCATGCTTAGGGGCAACCAACACGGGTTCATCAGTGGCAGGTCCTGTCAGACCAACCTGGTGGCCTTTTATGATCAGATCACCAGATCGTTAGATGCAGGGGCAGCAGTGGACATCGTCTTCCTGGACTTCCGGAAGGCCTTCGACACTGTCTCTCACCCCGTTCTCATTCAGAAACTGGGGACTGTGGTGTCGACACCCACACAGTCAAATGGGTCGCCAGCTGGCTGGAGGGCCGCACCCAGAGAGCGGTGGTGGATGGGTCATTTTCAACCTGGAGGGATGTGGGCAGTGGGGTCCCCCAGGGCTCGGTCCTCGGGCCCGCAGTGTTCAACATCTTCATCAGCGACTTGGACGAGGGGGTAAAAAGCACCTGTTCAAATTTGCTGATGACACTACGATGTGGGGGGACGTGGGCACGCTGGAAGGGAGGAATAGGCTGCAATCGGACCTGGACAGGTTACAGGGGTGGGCGGATGAGAACAGGATGGGATTCAACACAGACAAGTGCAAGGTGCTGCACCTGGGGAGGAAGAACCAGCACCATACCTACAGGTTGGGGAACTCCCCTCTTGTCAGCACGGAGGCGGAAAGGGATCTGGGGGTCATCATTGACTCCAAGATGAACGTGGCCCGGCAGTGTGGGGAGGCGGTCAGGAAGGCCAACCGCACCTTGTCCTGCATCCACAGATGCATCTCGAGCAGGTCCAGGGAGGTGATCCTCCCCCTTTATGCGGCACTGGTCAGGCCGCAGCTGGAGTACTGCGTCCAGGTCTGGGCGCCGCACTTCAGGAGGGATGTCGACAGCATGGAGAGGGTCCAGAGGAGGCCACTCGCATGATCAGGGGGCAGCAGGGCAGGCCCTATGAGGAGAGGCTACGGGACCTGAACCTGTTCAGCCTCCGCAAGAGAAGGCTGAGGGGATCTAGTGACCTGTTACAAACTAGTCAGGGGGACCAGCAGGCACTGGGGGAGTCCCTGTTCCCCCGAGCACCGCCAGGAGTGACCAGAAATAATGGTCACAAGCTGGCAGAGGGGAGATTTAGGTTAGATATCAGGAGGCGACGTCACGCTCAGGGCGGCTAGGGTCTGGAACCAGCTTCCAAGAGAAGTGGTGCAGGCTCCCACCCTGGGGGTGTTTAAGAGGAGGCTGGATGAACACCTTGTGGGGGTCGTTTGGCCCCAGTACTCTTTCCTGCCATGGCAGGGGGTCAGGCTAGATGATCTACTCAGGTCCCTTCTGACCCCAGAAACTATGAAACAGGAGGAAATTTAACAATTCAGGGTGTGAAGTCATGCAGTTAAAGGCTCGTGACAAGTCTTTCTGTTCTAAACTAGAAGTTGAAATGATGAGAGGAGAAAGATGTAGGTGTGTGAGTCATTTGCAGGGTGATGACGAGCCACCAGTGCGACAGCCACAGAGCAGGCAAGTGCTATCCCAGGAGGCTTTTAGGCAAGACGTTTCCAGTAGAACGAGGGAAGTGTTACAAGGTGCTGCTGAGACTCAACTAGAAAATGGCCCAGGTCTGGTCACCTGCAGGCAGGAGTGGACCCCTCACTGCAGTAAGTGCAGGGACACGTAAGGAGAGTCAAGGGACTGGACAGCCCGCTGTTCAAGAGGAGGCTGAATCAGCTCAGCTTGTTTAGTCTGCAACAGAGTGCTCAACCGCGGCCCCCGGAGCCTCGGAGTCCAGCCTGCGGCTCCCCATGGGTCAGGAAATTTAGCGACAGGGAAGCAGGGACAATTAATACGGCCGCCCCTGCCCACTGCCAACTTCCCAAGTCCTGCGGGGCAGGTCAGAGCTAGGCTGCACCCCCTTCCTAATTGGGACCCATTCTCCCCACCAAGCTGGGCTGTGTACCCTCCCCTTGCAGGCCTGGACTGGGCCAAGTCATGCCTCCTCCCCTCCTGTGGGACCTAGTTGCCCCTTTCCCTGCGCAGGTGGACTGGGGCTGCACTGCCCACCTCTGCCCTCTGCACAGCCAGATGGGGCCTTGCCATACCTGTCCCAGGCACCAGACTGGGTTCACCAGCCGGATCCAGCCCATGGAGGAATCGGGCAGTGCCCATTTGGCCTGCTGGACAATGCTGAGCACCACCTGTCTAGAAAGAGGTCATTAGCCACATTGGTGTGATGTGAGGCAGAAGACAGGGCAGTGTGGTACGTCAGAGACCCACTCGTGCAGAGAGGGATGAATTTAGAGCAGCGATTCTCAGCCCAGGTGCCACATGCCCTGCAGTGCTGGCACTGTGAGGTGTGCAGACGCAGTTCACAAGGTAAGTCCAGGGATTTCAAATAGGAGTATTAAAACCATCCTGACCCACTGTGGTGTTTGCAGCAGGAGAATTAATTGCTTTATTATCTTTATGTAATCCAAAAAAGAGGGAGAAGTAAGAGCTGGCATTTTCCATGGGGACCTCGAGTCTATCAAGAGGTGCCTCGAGTCTAAAAAAGGTTGAGAACCGCTCGTCCAGCGGAGCAGAGCAGTCGTGTCCCTTCACGGCCTCTCTAGGTATGCAGGAGAGGGTGATTTAAATTGAAGGACCATGTTGATTCAGGAATAAGCGGGGCTGAACTGGCCAGCAATGACTTCAGGCTAGAAATTAGAAGTGGGTTTCCAAGCATCCAAGGAGAGATGTCCTGGAACAGCCTTCCAGTAGGAGCAGTGGTGACGAGAAACCAGACTGGTGTTAATAGGGAGGCAGATACCCTTCTGAAGGGGATTATTTGACCCGGTTGCCTGACGTAGCAGGGGATGAGCCCCAACAATGCAGCTGTCTCTTCCAGTCGCAGGCCCCTGCGATCCCAGCCTGGCCAAACCTACTAGCTCCTTTGCCACAGAGGATGCGTTGCTGGAGGGAGGTGATTTCTCTCTGGCCAATCTCTTGAGTGCTGGCATGTGAAGGCACAGAGGGTTTGTGGGGAGCACGTGGCGTGCCAGAGGTGATGGCCATTACTGGCTTGTTTTGGCAATCGTGGTGGGCACAATATACGTATTTATTAGTGGGTTTTGACAGTGCAAAATGAGGCCATATGTTAAGCTGACATGCTTTCAACATCTTTCTAAGCGAAACTCCAAAGCAGTGTGAGGTCCTGGGCTGGAGACAGTGATGTGTCCTGAGCAAACCTAGGCTTCAGCCTGTATTTTGACAGCACTTTCTGTACTTTGAGCTCTGTCAGCTCCACAGTCAGGGTAGTTCGTTAGCCCGGAAAGCAGCTGCTGCTGTTACTGAGTTAATGGTTACACTTGTGTGCTCCCCTGTGCCATGTGCTGGGCTGCTGCGAGTCCCTCTGCTCTGGCTAGATACTGCCTTAGGGCTCCCTGTCTCTTTGCCTATGCCAAAAGTAGGCACCTCAAATTCAAGCAGACGCTGCCTAACCCCAGTCTGGTCAATAACTGTCTTTCTTAGTCCTTTTCCTATCAGGAAGATTTAACTGCCCGTTGCTAATTTAAAGGGGTCCCCTCTTTCTCTCATTAGTAATAGTCAGGAGGTGCATATGAGTTACAAGTCAAGACACCCATGTGGGTCTGATTGCATGAAACTCGCAGGTTGTAGCCAGACCATGGAGCGGAGGGACTTGGATAACTGCTCACATCATCGTTTACTGTGGAATAACGAGTCATTTTACATCGCAGCAGCAATGAAAGGGTGAGGAATTAGGGAACAGATCAATAAGGAAGCAGGTTGCAGTTAAGAACAACCCAGTACCCTGCACTCCAGTTGAGACTGAGTTGTTATGGTAGAGAGTGTTGTTTTCTCATTGTTTGCCTCCTTTCCATTCAGAATGACCAGAGGACGAATGAAGAGCACAGAGGAGAGGCTGAATCTCTGAAACAGCAGCTCCAGGAGCAGGAGGAGACTCTCAGGGACTTGAGGGAGCAGCTAGCTGCAGCCAGAGAGAGCCAAAAAGACATGCAGGCCAACCAAGCAGCCCAGGTAGGAAGACGGGGTCCAGCCATCTAAGCACTTGCTAGAGGCGAGTCATAGATTCATAGAAGTTGGGTCGGAAGGGACCTAAGTAGATCATCAAGTCCGACCCCCTGGCCTGGGCAGGAGAGAACACTTGGGCTCATGTGACCCCGGCTAGGTAATTATCAAGCCTCCTCCTAAAAACCACCAGGGTAGGAGCGAGGAACCACTTTGGAAGTTGGTTCCAGATCTTAGCTGCCTTGACCGTGAAGTAGCGCTTCCTGATGTCCAGCCTGAATCTGGTCTGTCAACTTGTGGCTGTTATTCCTCGTTACTCCCAGAGGCGCTCGGGGGAAGCAGGTCATTCCCATTCCCTGCTGGTCCCCCCCTAGTAAGTTTGTAAATGGCCATCAGGTTCCCTCTCAGCCTTCTCTTGTGGAGGCTGAACAGGTTCAGGTCCCGTCACCTCTCCTCGTAGGGCCTGCCCTGCTGCCCCCTGACCATACGAGTGGCCTCCTCCGGACCCTCTCCATGCTGTCCACATCCCTTCTGAAGTGCGGCGCTCAGACCTGGACGCAGTCCTCCAGCTGCGGCCTGACCAGTGCCGCATAGAGGGGGAGGATCACCCCCCTGGACCTGCTCGAGATGCATCTGTGGGTGCATGACAAGGTGCAGTTGGCCTTCCTGACCGTGTCCCCACACTGCTGGCCCATGTTCATCTTGGCATCAGTGATGACTCCAAGATCTTTCAGCCACCGTGCTTTTGATAAGAGAGTTCCCCAACCTGTAGGTCTGCTGCTGGTTCTTCCACCCCAGGTGTGGGTTCTTCCACCCTGCACTTGTCAGTGTTGAATCCCATCCTATTCTCATTTGCCCACCCCTGTAACCTGTCCAGGTCCAGTTGTATCCTGTCCCTCCTTTCTAGCGTGCCCCCCTCGCCCCAAATCTTGCTATCATCAGCAAATTTGAACAGGGTGCTTTTCTCCCCCTTGTCCAAGTCACTAATAAATTGAACAGTACAGGCCCAAGGACCAAGCCCTGGGGGACTCCACTGCCCACATCCCTCCAGGTCAAATATGACCACCCATCCACCACCACTCTCTGAGAGTGGCCCCTCAGGCAATTTGCTACCCATCTGACTGTATAGACATCAATGACACAGTCGCCTCGCTTTTTAATGAAAATGGGGTAGGAGACGGTGTCGAAGCCCCGCCTGAGGTCCAGAAAGACTGCGTCCACCACGACACCTGTGTCCAAGGATTTTGTGACCTGATCAGTCACACCTCTGTGAAAAAACACCACAAAACTATAAAGTAACTTAGAAGATCATTGTCGAAACTGTTTATATGTCTGTTTATCTATAACCCACCCTATCGGAAAGTCTTGGAAGGGCTTACAGCGAACAAACTTCCGACAAATGGGATTCCCAAAATAAGATCCAAAATCTGAGAACTTCAACACCTTCATGCCTCCCCTGCGTCCCTGCATAGACTCCCACGCGAGAAAACTTTCCCTCTAGGAAATGAGGTCTGTAATGTGACATGATGCTTTAATTTATTATGTGAGCTCTTGAATACTAGTTTTTACCGGACAGGCAGTTTTGTGGGGCTCAAAGCAGAAATGAGGAATTATGTGAAACTGGGCACAGATCCAGGGGCAGAAACTGCAGGGCTCTCTCATCGCCTGGGTATTGTAGCTTTCCCCAGTTAAAAAATGTAGTCTGCCCTTTTGCTCTCAGCAGAGTCTGAGTGTCAGGAGATGCTCGGGTGCTAGAGAAACTGTCTGTGGTTTGATGGCATTGGCACAGGGGTCGCAGTGCTGAGGGCAGCCTGGCTGCCAGCACACGTCTGGCCTCATGTGTGGTGTGACCTGATACGGACCTGAGTAGAAGCTGCCTGCACCTGCCTGTCACTGCCTGTCTCAACCCTCCATGCTCTTCTGGGGATTTCCATCTTGCTTTTCCCCTGAGGCAGTGGACAGACATAATGTCTGAAGTGTTTCTAAAGGCAAAAGTGTGGATGTACGCACAGGGTAAAATGCTCTGCAAATGTGCAAAGCCCAGGGAGAATGACCCTGGTGGAGCAGGTGCTGTGTGGTGCCGTTTCATTTTAGCAGCGTTCCCTGCTCTGCGTGCACACTCTGTGCCAGTGACTCTCAACCAGGGGGTCACCAGGTAGGCGATAAATGCAGGCTTTTCCCTGCTGCCTGCTTCTCGGAGCAGGTAAGCTCTCTAACAGATAAATCAGTTTGTGAAATGGGGTGCTGCTCAGTTCACAAAAGCTCACAGAGGCTGCCTCAAGCCTGAAATGGTTGAGAACCAGTGCTCTATCGAGTGTGACAAGGAGCTGGTCAGTCCTCCAGGCATCCCATCATGAAGCACTTCTCCTCTCTCTGAACACAAACATACATCCCCTGTCCTACCCCCTGCCAGGGAACCTGTAGGCTGTCCAGGGTGCAGGGAGCACTCATTGACTATCATCTGCTCCCCCCACTCCCTCTTGGCGGGTAGGAGTCTGTCTGCCCCTGAAATGCTCCATTTTTTTAAAGTATTTCAAGCCCTTTTACCCTTTGAAATGGTCTTTCTGTTCCCACTGAGAGGTGTGCTTTGGCTAATGATGCTCTGTGACTTGTGCCGACAGCTGAGCTCGCTGCAGGAGGTGATTCGGGAGAAGGATGCTCTCCTTGAGGAACAGGCTCGCCGCCACCAAGCCGAGTTGCTCCAAGCAGCGACCCGACCAGATCTGGAAGGCGAGATGCAGCAGGTACAGTGCAGAAGGGTGGTGTGACTTTGAAACGCATGTGGTGTGGGGCAAGCAGCACAGTGTCATAGACCTGGCTGTCAGGGTGGCTCCAGGTTCCTGTTTTCCCACTACTTATCTCAAGGAGTAGACCAAGATTTGCCACTGGGATGACAACTCATCCCCGCAAGCCTCAGCTCCACTGGCCTTAAACACCAGAGTCCACAGCTGCAACAGGGGTCTTTGCTGGCTTCAGGGATCTCCCATTGGCACCTGGGATATCATGTGTTTTGAGACTGCACTTTCCCACAGGCAGTCAGCAAGGCAGCCACGCAGCAGGATTGATTACACAGGAAAATAACTGCAAGTACAGGGGAAAAAACCGGATTTGGTTCCTTACCTGCTCCTCTGACTGCAGCACAGTCCTTCAGAGACTTCATAGTTTCTAGGGTCGGAAGGGACCTGAGTAGATCATCTAGTCCGACCCCCCCGCCATGGCAGGGAAGAGTACAAACAACCCCAGCAAGATGTTCACCCAGCCTCCTCTTAAACACCCCCAGGGTAGGAGCCAGGACCACTTCTCTTGGAAGTTGGTTCCAGATCCTAGCTGCCCTGACCATGAAGTCGTGCCTCCTGATATCCAGCCTAAACCTTCCCTCTGCCAGCTTGTGACCGTTATTCTGGCTGTGGTTTCAGAAACCGGCCCTTCTGCTGCCTGCCACCTCCCATCAGGGTTCACTCCAGGGTGTGGGAAAATCCAAAGACCGCCTGTACCTAAGAGATGCCTCCTAAATGCCTTCAAACCAGTGCCCTTCCCCTCCACATCTTTACTGTACTATGTTTGCTGTGGGGTCTGAGAGCTCTCCAGAGCCCTCCTACTTGAGGGATCTGGAATTTCCCCAGGCTAATTGCTCTTCTCCCCAGAATATACTTATTATTGGGAAGCTAATATTTTTTTTTTTTTTTTACAGGTGTATTGATGCCCATAATAGTTTGGGTGCTCATCCCAGCCACCGCCCTTTCTGGCTGGTGTCTGTGATGAGCCTGAAAGTTGCTCTTGTCCTTGTAAAGCAACTGGCCGTTGACACCTGAGAGTTCACTGGGTCTGCACGCTGCGGTTCTGGCCCGTAACTAGCCATTAACTAGAGACAAGTACTTTTGCCGTCTGGCCTTCTGTACCTTTTTGATTAGTGTTGTCGCCATGTTGCAAAGATGTGTGCATACAGAATAACATGATCCATACAGCGACATAAGGGGTTCAGTGTCCACAGTTTGTCACTAGGTTTTCAAAGAGGTCAGGCTTGAGAGCCAGTGAGACGCATGCTTGTGCTCTGAAGCAGCACAACCACTCCTCTTACCCTCTGGAGCCGTGTGCCTGGCGGTGCTGATGCAGCTCTCGGTGTGTTTCTTGCAGCACTTGAAGACACTGCAGCGGAAGCTGGAGGAGCAGGAGGAAGCCCTGCTGGGGCGCACCCAGGTGGTGGACTTTCTGCAGCAGGAGCTGCGAGGGGCAGAGCAGCAGAGCCAGGTACCGCCTCACGTGCCGCTTGCAGCAGACTCTCTCCTCTGGTGCAGGCATCTTGTCTGGAGCCTGGCGGCTGTCACAGCTCCTTGCTGCTGAGGCCTCGCTTCTGACTTGGGCTCTGCTGGGAACCCCCACATCATTCAGGGATGTTAACTTGTGGATCTGAGACAGTTTGTCTGCACTGGGGCTGCAGTGACCCACAGTGTGTGAATTAGGAGTTTTATCCCATCTGCCCTGGCATCTTGAGATTGAGGAGCTTAGCTCTCCCAACCGTGGGGCCTTGCTTTCATGCTCGGTGTCAGACTTCCAGAGTCTCTGGTCTCAGACCAAAGTATCTTTTTCTCTACCATTGTCACTGGCTAGTCTCTCTCCCACTGTCACTGCATCGGGAGCACTTTGATCTCCGAGGCCCCCACATCATGAGTAAGACCAGTTCTAGTTAGGAGAGCTCAGGAGGGTACCTAATTTTACCACCTCTATGGTTTAAAAAAGCAGAAGAGTGGTTAAGTGCTGCACAGGACTCGCCCAGTCCTGGCTTCTCCAGGAAGGCTGGGGCGGGGAGGGTCTAACATTATTCATCTTTTTCAGGTTTTGAGGGGAGTAGACACCAACTGCCTCGTGGCCAAGGCTCTTAAAATTTAGGCATAGACATGCTCGCTTGGCTCTGAGATGAGCTGATTTCTTTCCGTTTTCTTAAAATGTTAATGTTCAAGATAGGGTTGGAGCGTGTGGGTGGTTCAAACCTCTGAGAGTCCAGATGAGATGTATAGATGTTAGGTGTTGTTCAGTCACGGTGTCATGAAGAAACAGAACCGGAAGGGCCCTCTGAGCGCCTTCTAGTCCAACCGGTGCCTGAGGTGCAAAAGAAAACTTGAGTTTTGTCCTTTATGCTTTGCTGTTCAAGAGGCCTGGAAAGCTGAGCTGTTTGTGTGGGTTTTCTGCGAGAAGGCCCCCTCTACCGTGTCTCCTCTGCAGAAATGGTGGGATAATGACAGCACCGATTGTAAGCAAGTGAAACTCGCTGGAGGGGAAGTGTTTTGTTTCCCTCCACCATCCCCTTTGTCATCCATCCCTGACACCCTAGGCTGAAAGGAAGCTGGGTGCAGCGGTACTCCCCCTGGGTTGGACCCAGCTCTCGCCAGGTTGGCGGTGGCGCGCTCTGGCCCTGCTGCGATGCTTCTGAATGGTTCCCTGCAGTTGCAAGCCTGCCTCTGTGCAGTCCCTCCCGGAGGGCCTGGCTGTGCGATGAAAGCTCGGTGTGGTGCCAGGCACTCCCGTCTAGCTCTGGTGTCTGGGAGCGAGTGAGCCAATAACCTAGAAGTTTGACCTGGGGAAATTTCCACCTGGCTTGTTGCGAGGGTTGGGAGTTGGCTGCTTTGATCTTTTCTGAGAAGCTCCCTTCTAGCCCAGCCATCCCCTTACTCCTGTGTTCGAGCAGGTGTCCGCTTTGGAGCTGCCTTGAAACCAAGCGTGTTGGCTCTCTGTGTCTTTTCCTCACTGTAATCCAGATTTTTCCCAGCACATGCAGTTTCCCCGTTGGGGTCCTAGGATATTTTCCTGTGCTGGCCTAGTTTCCATCCCGTGCTGTTCCTGTGCACTCTTTCTTTTACTTGGATAGTTGGAAACTTTCCCTTGCTTCAGTTTAATGCCGAGTACGGTCCCATTTTTCATCAGTGCCTTGGGGCGTGTTGGCTTTCCCTTCTGTTTAAGTCCCTCCCGGTTTGCTTTCACAGACCCTCTCAGAGCAGTGCCAGAAGATGGAGGCAGAGCTGAGCACCTTGCAGAGTGTGCTGGAGGCAGAGAGAGAGGCGTCTCGGAGCCTCCCGGAGAAGATGGAGCTGGAGCTGGCTGAGCAGAAGCAGGCCTTGCACAGCCTTCAGGAAGAGGTGCAGAGTCTGTCTGAGCAGCTGGCGCAGGCAGGGAGGGCGCGGGCTGAGCTGGAGTCGGAGTGCAGAGCCCTAGAGCAGAAGCACAGGCTGGAGACGGAGGAGAAGGACCTGCAGATCTGTCGGCTTCAGATGGTGGAGCAAGAGTTGCGCTCGAGCCACGATGCCCTCGTCGCTCAGAACCAGCAGCTGCGGCAGGATGTGGATCAGTTGCTGGCGCCATCCGCTGAATGCTCTGCCGCTGCGCAGCGCCTGCAAGGTCAGCCAACAGTGCAGTGGGGCCGAGGCGTCCTGGGGATCTCCTGGGTGGGTGGGAAGGGGCTTTGCTTTTTATGGTGGTTCTCAAGGAAGCACGTAATGCTCTTAGGGAGAAAGAAGCATAACCCTGAGCCTTGTGTCACATTTTCCCCGGCTACCAGCTAGTCCAAACCGTTGTGAGTTAGCTTGCTAAGTTGTTTAAGATACCTTCAGGGGATATCACAGACTTAGCAATCCCTGTCCCTATGAGAGCAGATCACCAAGGGCTGTTGGAGTGAGAGCTCAGGCTGTGTTATGACAGGGAAAACTTACCTTTTCCCCCGGTTCTGCTTTGTGTGTTTGAGGGTGTTTTGTGCAGCTGATTCTGCTGTTTTCCCAGGACAGCCCGTTCCCACTGTTGCAAAAATGGGATGATAAAAGCATAAAGCTTGGCCAGGTGGGTGGCCCATGAAGAGGAGGAATTCCTGAGACTGGATGTCATACTAATGATTTCCTTGAACCACAGGCTAGTTATTCGTTTAATATGCAAAGCACCTGCCTTGCAGGGAGAGACGGAAGAAGGTCGACTTTATTTGTTTTCTTTGAGAGAAAGTTAAACAGTAACTTGTCCCAGCCCCCTTGGAGGAGAGGCTCTTCAAGACGCAGGCAGCTGGAGGCAGACTCAGATGAGAAATACTGTTGGTAGCCAAGTGCCCTTAACTGCTAGTGTAGCTCCTTGAGGATGCTCCCTTGCTTTACAGCGGAACTGGGCATCTCTAAAAAAACCTGTTAGCTCTTCCAGAAGCTGAGGGCCCTTAATGAGGTCATTTGGTCACCGTGCAATCCTCCAGTCTGACCTCCAGCATACACATCCTTCCTGGCCTTCGTACCTAGGAATCTGAGCACCGGGCACAAGGGTTGCGGTCTCCAGGCAGCCGGGGCAGAGTTATGCCGGCAGTCACAGCGCAGGTTTCCTCGACGCATAGTCTGACCCTCCAGAAAGGAGCGTCCTGTCTCCTCAAGTCTTCGGTCCTGGGCCTCTGCTGGGGCACCGGGCAAGAGGCAGGGGTGCCAGGTGTTGCAACATCTCTGCAGACAGGGGTGCACTGAGAATTCAATCTAGATGAATTTATATTACATAATCCCAGCTGCTTTTTCTGGCTGCTTTTTCTTGTATGGGCTCTGAGAGGAAGCAGTGACTGGAGGGCCGCTGGTGCAAATGGCTGGTGCAGTAAACCAGCGTGTTCACACATAGGCAGAGGATGGGTCACAGAATCACAGACAACAAGGGCTGGAAGGGAGCTCAGGAGGTCACATCTAATCCAATCCCCTGCTCCAAGCAAGGCCAGCCCCAACTACATCATCCCAACCAAGGCTTTGTCTAGCCAGGTCTTAAAGACCTCCAAGGATGGAGCCTCCTCCACCTCTCTGGGGAGGCTGTTCCAGTGCTTTGTTACCCTCCTAGTGAGAGTTTTTCCTAATATCCAACCTCAACTTCCCTTGCTGCAACTTGAGTTGAGTCCACCCAACCGTATGCACTGGTGCGCTGCCTTTTCTATTGTCTTTTACTGGCCCATGAGGGATTGTGTCAAACACCAGGTGCCCATTTACAGCTGGGTTGACGGTGGCTTCCCTCGTGAGTCTGGAGTGAGCTTCAAATTTGCACCTCTGGAGCCACAACAGAATGCCTTTATTCCTTGGCCATGGGTGTAAAAGCCCAGACAAGAACACTTCTGTGTTAATGTTTTCTTTTAGAGGAGTTTGCACAGACATCTGAGGCGTCCATTCATCCCCAGGCTGACCCAGCATTGCTGAACTCCCTGCCAGTCGCACAGGTCTTCGAGGAGCAGGTGCCAGCTCTCAAGGTAATCTACCCAGAAACTATCGCGTGCCCTGAAGGTCGATGCTAGAAGGCAGAGTAGAGGGACGCCTTTCCTTGCTGCCCTGGGGGAGAGGGTTGGTGCGTGGTCTGGGCTGGGCAGATGTTTTATGAAACTGGCAGAGTAGAAACATCTAGGAGGTGGTCAAGACTGGGGGATGGAGAACTTGCAAACTGAGTCGTTGAAAGCCTGGTGGAAAGAACAGAACCTCATTCTCTTGAGAAACCTGTTGGCGATTTGGTCTTTCTGCTCTCCAGCCAGGCTGTGCACAGGCTGAAGCAACCCTGCAGGAAAGCCTCATGGAGCAGCAGGAGGAGAAGGGGATTTTACTGCCTTCCACTGCAACACTGGAGGATCTGAAGGCTGAAAATGGTATAATTGCACCTCCTCTTGCCTATTTTTAGCTAATGAACATGCTTTTGGTTACTGGATTAATCCACATGTCCTGCTAAGGACTTAGAGCTGCTCTCTAATCCTCTGCACAAGGAAGGGGGAAAGAACTGTTCAAATCTCAGCCTGTGAGCAAAGAGTAAAGGGAAACCCAACAAATAGGCCAGCCTCTTGGGATGATAAGGCCAGCTCAGCACACCATAGATCCCTTCTCCTGATTTTTGCCTTTGGGATAGCAAGCAGAAAATGGAGGAGGCAAGGAGAGGGGGTGGAAAGGATTTCTGTTGTTATTACCTCTGTAATGCCACGTACGTGTGTGTGGCTCTCCCTGCCTGGCAGAGCTCACAACCCATAGTTTCATAGTTTCATAGTAGCTAGAGTCGGAAGGGACCTAGGTAGATCATCCAGTCCGACCCCCTGCCTTAGCAGGAAAGAGCACCGGAGTCAGATGACCCCGGCAAGGTGCTCATCTAACTTCCTTTTAAAAATCCCCAGGCTAGGAGCCTGCACCACTTCCCCTGGAAGCTGGTTCCAGGCCCTAGCCGCCCTGACTGTGAAGTAGCGCCTCCTAATATCTAATCTAAACTTACCCTCCGCCAGTTTGTGACCGTTATTCCTGGTCACTCCTGGCAGCGCACGGGGGAACAGGGACTCCCCCAATACCTGCTGATCCCCCCTGACCAGTTTGTAGCAGGCCACAAGGTCCCCCCTTAACCTTCTCTTGTGGAGGCTAAACAGGTTCAGGTCCCGTAGCCTCTCCTCATAAGGCCTGCCCTGCTGACCCCTGATCATACGAGTGGCCCTCCTCTGAACTCTTTCCATATTGTCCACGTCCCTCTTGAAGTGTGGCGCCCAGAACTGGACGCAGTACTCCAGCTGCGGCCTGACCAGTGCCGCATAGAGGGGGAGGATCACCTCCCTGGACCTGCTCGAGATGCATCTGTGGATGCATGACAGGGTACGGTTGGCCTTCTTGACTGCCTCCCCACACTGCCGGCCCATGTTCATCGTGGAGTCAATGACGACTCCAAGATCCTTTTCCGTCTCCGTGCTGGCAAGAGGGGAGTTCCCCAACCTGTAAGTGTGGTGCCGGTTCTTCCTCCCCATGTGCAACACCTCGCACTTATCAGTGTTAAACCCCATCCTATTCTCATCCGCCCACCGTTGCAACCTGTCAAGGTCAGCTTGTAGCCTATTGCACCCTTCTAGTGCACCCACATCCCCCCACATCTTAGTGTCATCGGCAAACTTGAACAGGGTGCTTTCTACCCCGTCATCCAAGTCACTGATGAAGATGTTGAACAGTGCAGGCCCGAGGACCGAGCCCTGCGGAACCCCACTGCCCACATCCTTCCAGGTCGAGAAGAACCCATCCACTACCACCCTCTGGGTGCGGCCCTCCAACCAGTTGGCGACCCATTTGACCGTGTGGGCATCGACACCACAGTCTCCCAGCTTTTTGATGAGGACAGGGTGAGAGACAGTGTCGAAAGCCTTCCGGAAGTCCAAAAAGACTACATCCACAGCAACCCCTGCGTCTAATGATTTGGTGACCTGATTGTAAAAGGCCACCAGGTTGGTCTGACAAGACCTGCCACTGATGAACCCATGTTGGTTGCCCCTGAGCATGCATTCCCCCGCAAGGCCCTCCTGGATGTGTGCCAGGATAATTTTTTCAAAGAGCTTACCCGGGATTGAGGTCAGACTAACTGGCCTGTAATTTCCCGGGTCCTCTTTTTTTCCCTTTTTGAAGATAGGGACCACATTGGCCCTCTTCCAGTCCTCCGGCACCTCGCCAGAGCACCACGAGTGCTCATAGAGCCGCGCCAGGGGTCCCGCAATGACCTCGGCCAGTTCCTGTAGAACCCTAGGGTGAAGATCGTCCGGACCAGCGGACTTGAACACGTCCAGCCTCTCCAGAAGTACCCTAACTAACTCCTCGCTAACCCTTGGCCCAGGCGTGTCTCTCTCGGGGCCCGAGGGGGGCCCAGCAGGGAGGTGGCTGAACTGGTCCCTACTTAGGAAGACAGAGGCAAAGAAATCGTTAAATATGTTAGCTTTGTCATCTGGCGTGATGACTAAGTTGCCCATCGTGTCCTGCAGGGGCCCCACATTACCCGGGACCCTCTTTTTACCCCCTATGTATTTGAAGAAGGACTTCTTATTGTCCTTAATCCGGGAAGCTAGTCCTATCTCCATGTAGAGACCAGAACACTGGAAGCAGCGATCACGGGGAAAGGAAGGCAGGAATGATGAGGTGACATGGCTGCAAGAGGGGTCACCCCTTGCAATGCGGCTTACTAGCAGTTTTGATGTGTTACGTGTCCTCTGATGCTGCCTGCATCTGCACCCGCTGGGATGCAGTCTGGGTGCAAGGCAGCGTGTGCCAAACACATGCTTGAATGCTCCAAAATAGCAGGGAAAGGTCAGAGTAATGGTGCTGGCCCCAGTGCAAAAAGTCAAGGAGCTGCCAGCGGTGCATTTTGCATAGGTGTCACAGGGTGCAGGGCCCATCTGTGGGGATCGGATGCATGTCTAGAAACGTTGGCTGGAAGCCACAGCAGCTCTCATAGCCTGCTGGTGCAGCTTAGAAAAAAACAGTAGCTCCTGGCTCGCAGGTTTGGGGTGTGTGAGGGAGACCCTTTGAAGGGAGTGATGGGATCATGGGCAAGGCTCTGCGGAAAAGGATTTATTGCACTGTTCAGACTCTGGTTCCTCCTGGTTTCCATTCATCCCAGTCTTCATATAGCATGCCACTACCGTCCACTCACCACATTTCTTGGGGATCCCTCTGTGCCCTTATCGCCAGGCTTTTAATTGAGATAAGTGGAAGGGGGCTGTGTGATCCATAGACCATAGTTTGAAACCAGCTAGTATGATGCATATTAAACACCATCCAATATTAAGCTTCACATCCAAAAGCAGGCTATGTCATTGCAGTGTACCCAAGAGTTGCTGTAGGAAGGAGGAAAGCTTATAAATCCCATCTGACTCCACTCGGTAGGAGGTCACGGTCGACCTTGTTAGAAGGTCAAGGTGTAACGTCTTTCATGAAAAGGCTGAGTATTGAATGGAAAGCTCCTACTGGCCGGGCCCAACGTGGACGGGAGCGAGTTACACACATAGTCTTTTAGCTCAGGATGTGCATCCTGGAGGAGGACACACGTTCAAGTATCTATCTCCCTGTCAAACCTGTCCATAACTCGTCCCAGCAGGAGTCTCTGGGAGTTCCTTTCCTGCGGCAATGAGTTGGGAAAGCCCTCTTTTGGTCGTTAAAAGTATTACCCTCAAGTGTATCAGATGATGTTAACGTGGGCACTTTTCCTGTTGCAGTTCTGTCTGGGGTTTTGCAGCGTGCCTCTCACTGCGGCTTCTAGATGCTGGTTTACAGAAGGTTACTGAGTGGCTCTTCCTTTCATGGCAGCTGTTGCTGCAAGCCCTGCGGTTATGAACTGCTTTTGGGTGACTTCATTTCACTTTGCATGAAAGGGAAGAGTGGGACTAGGGCACGTAAAGGTTTTCGTCACTGCAGGCTCTCCTAAATCATGCAGCCCTCTCCAGGGTGCTCTGGAAGGTGCCTGCCCTGGTGCCAGCAGCTTGTCGGGGCAGTCGCAGCCTTTCTCTGAGATGTCCTTCATCTGGGGGTGACTGCGCATCCTGTCCCCACCTGGCGCGTTGCTGGCAGCTGTGCCCCCTCCCTGTTCTCCCTGAGATCAAGCCTGGGAGGGAAGGTTAACGCCTGCTTGTTCATGACCGTTTCAGAGACTCTGCGCACTCGACTGGCCCTCGTGGAGGCTCAGCTGGAAGCTGCAATGGGCACAGAGCATCCCAACCAGGTAACGACTCGCGCAAGCCGGACCCCAAATCGGTCAAGGGCGCGGCCTTGAGCAGCGTCCCTAAGTAGCTGTGGCCTCTTCGAGCAATCCTCTTTGGGTCATGATTAGCTGGATTTATGTAGGCGACAGAAGAGGCTCTGCATACAGCCTGTACTTGGCTGGTTATCAAGCCCCCCGCTTCGCTGGTTGCATGGGAATTGGGGTATCCTGCCGGCTGCTTTTCTCGGCCCTCCGCAAGGCGCGTTGGCCCTCGGCCCACTCCGGCCTGGCTGAGCTCCATGTGGCAGGCTGCGTTCAGCCCTGTGCTGCCCCGTGGCCCTGGCAGGAGATACGTCTTGCATCTTGCCAAAAGAGCAAGATGTCGGACAGGAGCAAGGGATCGCAGGACCTCTTTGGTCTTGGTCTCCGCAGATCAGATCAGTGCTGGTGCCAATGAGGGCCATTGCCGTTGGTATCTGTCTGAGCTGAGATGCACACGAACGTGGACCCTGTTCAGGGATGGGCTGCTCCGTCTCATCTCAGCTTTGTGCAGATATTGTTGGTGCCTCAGTGGCTAGGATGGTTCGGCCAGGCAGCCCAGATCCGACCTGTGGCACTGCATCTGGCCTGTGGGGCTCCTGGATCTAGAAATTTGGCAGCACTGGTTTGCTACTGCCAAATCTCCAGACCCTGCATGCTGGATCTGGTGTCCGATCCCAGCACGCAGAGCCAGGCTTCAGGTGTGGGGGGCCCCCAGGACCCATTCTGGGCACGTGGAGGGCAGGTGTCAGACAACAGGGCTCGATCCAGCCCCCCACCACTCATCTGACCTGTGGGGCCAAAAGGTTAAGTACCACTGGTTAAAATCTGTACCAGGACCTAGGTCTGCGGACACGATCTCTCCACAGGGCGGGTGCTTGCTGGGCGGTCTGCATCGTGCCTGTGAGATGGGTGGCACCACTTGCATTGCTGAAACTTTTCAGTGTGCTGTGTCCTCTGCTTGAGCGTGCGGGGGTTTGCTTGGGGCTGCTGCGGTTGCGAATGAGCTGCAGTGATGCGTTTGCCTGCTTTGCACCCCAGCAGGCAGCTGCTGCACCGGCTGACCTGGCTGGGACCTGACCTCAGCCCAGAGTTGTTCGCATGGGTGAGAGGATCCCAAATGCCACATGAGTGTTGTGTTAACAAAGGGGCATTTCGGTCACCCCTCCCTCACGGCGGCTTTGACCTCCCCTCCTGCTAATCCAGCCTGCATGGCTGCTGTTTAGAAACTACCCCCTCCATGCAGTGGGTTGCAGTGATGGCAGCATGCGCAGGGTCTCGGCCGAAGACCACCTGGCTACTCTGCGTTCATCTGCCCGCTTGCGAGCACCCCTCATCCCACAGGCCTCTTCCGTCTAAGCCCTAGGACGTGAAGCTCTTATGTGGCATGGCTCTGTCAAGGAGAGGGCAGACCTGTGTCCACGGGGCCTCTCCTTGCTGTGCTCAGGGTGGGGACAGGCTGGTGGAGGTGCAGGGAGGCAGGCAGGAAGGAGCAGGCCCACGTGAGGAGTGAGGGAGGGCTGAGGATTGCGATACATCTTGACGCCCCCAGGGTCAGCCTTTGCCGTATCACTGAGCTCAGCTCTGCCCTTGAACTGTTGACTACTCTTTTATACAGTCTTTTTCCTCCACGAGGCAACAGAGGTAGGTCATAAAGTAACGGGTGGAGGTAAAACAGGTCCGACTGAACACGAGGCTGCTAAGAGAGCAGAGTCCTGGGGTGAAGGCTGCAGCTCGGAGAACATGAGCACTGGCTTACTGGGTCAGAGCAATGGTCCATCTAGCCTGGTCTCCTGTCTTCGGCACATCAGAAAGGCCCATCTCCAACAGTGGTAGAAGTGGATGCTACAGAGGGGAGCACATTGAACTGGATCCCTCTAGAGCGATCTATCTCCTATCCATTACCCTTGAATTGGAGGTTTAGAGAGATCAGAAAAAACATCTCTCTGGACTCTTTTAAGAAACTTTTGGAAGTTTACCTTGTTGGAATTCTTTGACCGTAGCTGACTTCCTGTCCCTGGGGCGGGGGGCTGGACGCGATCTTCTGAGGTCCCTTCCAGCCCTAATGTCTATGAAATCTCCAACCCTCCTGGTCAGTAGCTATTGATAGGCCCATCAGCCATGAATTACCAAGTTCCTTGTTGAGCCTGGCTATGCTATCAACTTCCACCATCTCCTGTGGCAATGAGTTCCACAAGTTAACTGCAGGTTGTTTAAAACAGTCCACTCTCTCTATTGCTGGTAGGCTGACAGCCCCGGAGCTGATGCCCTATCACCAGACTCGCCGAGTCCTGAGGAACCGACCTCAGCTGGAGACTGCTCATCTGGGCCCAAGGGTAAGATGCAGGATGCAGGTGTTGGGGTGACTGAGCAGCAGGGGCTTCAGCGGGGAGCTGCGGGCTCTGAGCCGGCTTTGAAGTGACACCAGCAGAGGGGAGGTTCTGACATGGGGACGGGAGGAGCTTAAGGCAGCTCGAGGAAGCGGTGAGATGGCTGGGTGAAGTCTGGGCAGGTGACATAGCATGCAAGGAGGGGGCCTGGGAAGAAGCAAGGTGCTAAGCCAGGAGCCAGAGACCCTGGTTTTCCCTCTTGCTGCACCCAGCTGCTGTGGGTTAGGAGAAGCTCCTGGCCTTGGGCCACTGGGCCCATGTGGTGATTGGAGAGAGCCAGGCCCCAAGCATGCGCTCACGCTTCGCCCTGTTTAAGCCGGGGATGCTGCGGCCGCATGTCTGCCTCTTCCCTCTGCTCACGGGCTGGGTGTGGAGCCAGATGTGCTGATGTGTTTTCTGTCCCTAGGTGCCTCAGTCGTGCAAGAGAGTCACGAAGAACCATGTCCCCAGCTGCTTGATGACCCCACACCTCTGCCGCAGGTATGAGCTTTGCGCAGTGGCTTCTCCTGCAACCAGACCAGTCCAAGGTTGAGGCCACAGTCATGCTCAGGAGGGGTTGAGGAAAGTCTAAAGAATCTTCTGCCCCCACCAGCCTTGTGCATCCTTTTGTTGCTGCTCCGGGTCCTTCATGCTGAGCCCTCTGAGCCGTGCCTCACACACGGGTGCTTCGAGGCTTGACAGACACAGGCTGGGATGGCTTGCTTGGGGCTGACGCTGTGCAGAGCAGGGGCCTGCACTAGTTGTGACCTGAGGGCCCCGCCAGCCTGGCTGTGCTATGATCCCCTCCAGCCTGCCAGAGGACAGCCTCTGTAATGCTTAGACATGGAGGTTGTGGGCAATTAAAGTACTGCCCAGGTAGGTACAGGGAGAAGTGGGGGAACCCCTGCCCCCGCGTGTCCCCAGAAGACCTCTGAGAAGAGACAGCGCCTCGCTCCAGACATTCACTCAGTTTCTCCAACTCTGGCCCCAACTCTCAACAGCACACAGGCCCCATGTAACAAAGGATTTTGTCCCCTTTGTGCTTCTTGGGTAGCTAGCAGCTCAGCACAAGAGACTTGGATCCCTCAAGGGACCTCTCTGAGCTGATATTCCTGTGTCCAAGTGTATTCGTCCCCTTGGACTGGCAGGAAAGGGTTAACCCCTTGGTGCTGGGAGTCGTAGCTGCTCCTGAGGTCCTTTCCAACCCTAATTTTCTATGATTTATAATCAGTGAAGAAAAGCAGAGCGGGGAGCGGTGACTAGTCAGATGAGAAAGGTGGAGAATTAAAAAAGCCCAGTTCCTTTGCAGGGGCAGACCAGTGCATGGGAAAGCCCCAGCACCTGCTGTAGGTCTCCCCACAGGCTTGATCCAGAGTGGGACCCCAGAGCTGCCTGCAGCCCGGGGAAGGAGGTGGGGGAGGCCAAGTGGGAGACCCGCTGGAGGAGGGCATTTCAGAGCCTCCCTGCAGGGAGCACAAGGAGAACGGGTGCGTGAGCCAGCGAGAGGGACTGAGAGCAGTGCCTGGGTTCAAGCACAGCAGACATGAAGCAGAGTAGAGGGATGTCGGGGAGAAGGTATGGAAGATCTTGGGGCTCTAGTACACAGCCCGAGATGGGCACAGTGGCCTTGGTGCACACGTGTTCTCTGTTACCAGTGGCAGAAACCGAGGCACCGGGCACATGGGCTGAACAGGCTTTGCACAGCAATCGAGAGCCTCCTGGTGTGCCGAAAGCAAACTTTTTCTTCTTGTTTTAGGCCGGCACAGAGGATGCTTCCACCTGCAGCTCGCAACTGGCTGGAGCCGGTGGCCCAGCCGCCACTCGGGGGTCTCTGGCTGCAGAGGAACACAAAGAGCTGTCAGTTTTGCTGCTGGAGCTGAGCGAGGCTCAGGAGGAGATCAACTTCCTGAAGCGGCAGCTGCAGGACCCGGGCAGTCAAACCTCTGTGGGGACCTGGACAGGAGAAGAGACCAGCCTGCTGGGAGAAGGACCCCGGGTGGAACTCCTCACGGGAGAAGGGCAGGAGGCCTCACCTCCTCAAAACGAACTGAGCAGCAGCTCCATGCTTACAGAGGTGGGAGCCCAAGGCATCGCAGAGCATCGGGAGCAGCCAAACGTCCCGGAGAGCATCATCCAGGGCGGAGGCGAAATGGGGGCTGTGCTGGAAGTCTCTGAAGCAGCCCCAGAGCCTGGCACGTGTCACCGTCAGGAGCTGACGAGGTTGCAGATGCAGATCGAAGACCTGCAGGCAAGCCTGCGGGCATCAGAGGAGCTGCATGAAAACGAGTTAGGGGAGAAAGCTGCAGAAATAAGCAGGCTAAACCAGATGGTTGAGGAACACAGGAGAAATGTTGAGGACTCTTCCAGTGCCCTTTGCGCCCTGGCTGGTGAGAGAGACCAGCTCCTGTCACAGATGAAGGAGCTCTGTACCATCACTGAGCTCAAGGAGCAGGTGAGGCAGCTGGAGGAAAACCTTGCCGACTCGGAAAAGCAGAGGCTCTCAGACTACGAAAGCAGGACGGTGCAGTTCAGCCTGCTGAAGGAACAGATCCAGAGCCTGAAAAACGAGTCAAAATCCAAGGAGGTCAAAATTGAAGCTTTGCAGAAGGACCTTGATGAGGCCCAGCTGGAGCTATCTCAGCAGGACGCTGTAGCCAAGGGCCTGAAAAGCCAGCTCGAGAGGAAGGAGGGTGAAGTGCTGGATAGGGAGGAATGCATGAGGAAGAACACGGTCAAGATGGAGGAGCTGTCCCAAAACATTACTGCCAGGGAGCTGGAGACCACCCGGCTGAAAGAGCTGCTCGCTGAGCAGACGGAGACTGTGGAGAGCCTCCAGCGCACCTTGCAGGAAAGGGACCAGCAGATGATGGAGATCAGCATCAGCATGTCTGAGAAGATGGTCCTGCTAAACGAAGAGAAGTTCTCTCTGAGCAGCGAGCTGAAGAGCCTGAAGGAGCAGATGAGCCAACAGCAACAAACCCCGGAGGTACGAGACCAGCAGACGGAGACGGTGGGGGAGGCAGAAGGCACATGCCTGGAGGGTGATGGACCCCAGCAGCAAGGCGAGGCCGCACCGCGTAGGGAGGAGGAGACGCCGGTCGGAGAACTGGAGCTGCTGAGGAGGGAGAACGAGCAGATGAAGCGGAAGCTGCAGGTAGCTCTCGTCAACAGGAAGGAGCTGCTGAAGAAGGTCAGTAGGCTGGAGAGCGACTTGGCGTGCGGGCGAGAGCAGCCACGCGCAGGGGCGCCGGAAGCCGCGGCGGAAGAGAACGCCCCCAGCGGACCGCATTCGGGCTCCGGGGGGACTCCCGAGAGCCCGGGCAAGGAGGCAGCGCCGGCCCGGCTGCCGGACGAAAGAGAAGCCGAGCTGCAGAGCCTCCGTGACGCCTTGGAGGCGGCTGAGGCGCGGTCCCAGGCACGGATGGAGGAGATGAGGCAGAGCTTGCAGGACAAGGCCACCCTCGGCGAGTCCCGGAGAGCGGAGGTCGCGGAAAGCCAGTCAGCCCTCCAGAAGCTAACGGCAGCTCGCGAGAGCTCAGAAGCTCGCTTCCCAGCAGACGAGGGCGAGAGCAAGGGCGGGGACATTGGTGCATCTGCTGTGGGTCTTGAAGAGCAGGAGACATCCGCCCTGAGAGAGCGAATCTCTGCCCTGGAACAAGAGCGGGAGCAACTCCACAAAAAGCTGCAGGAGGCTCTGGCTTCTCGCAAGGACACGATAAAGAAGGCTCAGGAGAAAGACCGGCACCACAGGGAGCAACTAAAGCAGCAGAAGGATGATTACAACCTCCTGCAGGAGCAGTTTGACCAGCAGAGCAAGGAGAAGGACAGCATCCAAGATGAGCTCAGGCAGCTCCAAGAGCAGAGGGCGTCTGCAGAGAGGCCTCTAAGCGCACCTGTCTCCAGCTGCAGCGCACAGTCTTCATCCCTGGAAGCAGAAAACACACAGGCCAGCAGCGGCCTGCGGCAGGACACGGACATCTCTGTGGAAGAGCCGGGGGTAGAGCTGACGGCGCTGCAGGCTGAGCGAGACCAGCTGCGAGGCGAGATCAGCCGCGTGGAAATGGAGCTCGCTGGCAAGTCCCAAGCAGCCGTCCAGCTGCAGGAGCGCATCGCCCAGCTGCTTTCGGAGGTGGACGGTCTGCAAAGAGCCTGCCAGCAAGCAGAAGCCAAGGCAGCAAGTCTTCAGCTGGAGCTGGAAAGGAGCCGCACGGAGATCTCCGGACACGAAGAAGTGGAGGAGATAAAAGGCCTCGTGAGGCAGAAGGATGAAGAAATTGGACTTCTCCACGCGCAGCTCAAGGAAAAGAGCGAAGCTCTTGCTATCGCGCAGGCAGAGAGCCAGGAAAAAGACGACATGATCCAGGCGCTGAGCAGTCAGCTGGAAGGGCAGGCGAGGGCGCATGAGGAGCAGAGCAGGCGGCTGCAGGCTGAGTTGCTCGAAGTCCAGCAGAAGCAAGATGAAGGGGCCGAAGAAGCCAAGTATAAGAGCCAAATGCAGAGGAAGCTGCAGGCCGCGCTCATCTCCAGGAAGGAGGCGCTGAAGGAGAGCAAGTCCCTGAAAGAGGAGCTGGCTGCAGCTCGAGCCACCGCCGAAGACCTCTCCATCAGGTTGAGGGACCTGGAGCGCCAGGCTAGCGACTGGGCCACGGAGAAAGACGCGTTATCAGCAAAGGTAGCCAGCCTCGCGGAAGAGAGAGAGAAGCTCATTGCAGAGGTGGACAAAGCCCTCGTGGAAAACCAGAACCTCGATAGCTCTTGTGAGAGCTTGAAGTTGGCCCTTGAGGGCATCACTCGAGAGAAAGAGACACTAGAGAAGGAGGTCGAATCCGTGAGGTCTTCTCAGGCTGCCGCGAGCGCCGAGTGGCAAGAGAAGCACCAGGAGCTGCAGAAAGAATATGAAACCCTCCTGCAGTCCTACGAGAACGTGAGCAACGAGGCGGAGCGGATCCAGCGCGTCCTGGAGACCGTCAGGCAGGAGAAGCAGGAGGTTTTCCTCCGGTTGAAAGGGGCGGAGGGTCAGCAAAGAGAAGTGGAGAAGCAGCTGCAGGACGCCGAGCGGGAGGTCGAGGGGATGAAGGAGAAGATGAGGAAGTTTGCAAAATCCAAGCAACAGAAGATCTTGGAGCTGGAAGAGGAGAACGAGCGGCTGAGGGCAGAGGTGCATCCTGCCGACGGTGACCCCGGTAGGGCGGGAGACGCGGCCCCGACGAGCGCCAGCCTTAGCGAGGAGCTGGAGCGCGCCAGGCAGGAGCATCAGTCTCTCTCTGCCCAGCTTGAGGCGTTAACGGCTGAAAAGGCTGCTCTTAGCCAAGAGGTGCAGGACTCGAAGCACCAGTTACAGTGCGCAGAGTCCAAGCTGAAGGCGAGCCTGGAGGCAGCAGAAGTAGAAGAGAGCCGAGTAGTTCCTGCAGCAGCGTCACCCCTAGAGAGGGCTGAAGACCTCAAGGACGTGAGCAGCCCTCCAGAGACCCTGGTGCCCACCGCCGCCAGCCCCGTAGCCGAGGCAGAACAAGGCAGCGCTTCGCCCAGCGACATGGGTGCTCACCTGCAGCAAATAGCTCAGCTCACGGAGCAAATCTCGGGCCTGGAGGAGGGCAGGACAGCTGCGGAAGAAGAGCTTGGCCGCGTCCGCGCGAGCATGGAGACTTTGGAGCAGGAGAAAGCAGCTTTAGAGAGCCTCGTGGCAGCAAAGGTCCAGGACCTGAACAGCCTGCAGGAGATGGTCGCCCAGATGGAGCTGACCGGCCAACAAACCAAGGAAGAGCTGGCCAGGGTGACCCAGCTGAAGGAAGCCACGGAGGCCGAGAAGGACGATCTGGAGGAAAGGCTCATGAATCAGCTGGCAGAACTGAACGGGAGCATTGGGAACTACCAGCAAGACGTGACGGACCTCCAGGCCAGAGACGAGCAGCTGAGGTCTGAGCTGCAGGGTCTGCAGAGAGCCACGCGCGAGCTGGAGGAGGAGAAGCGCCAGCTGCTGAGAGAGAAAGCCGAAGCGGAGGCGGAGACCCGGCGGGAGTACGCGGAGAAGCTGCGGTGTGCCCGGAAGGGAGATGGCAGCAGGACGCACGCCAAGGAGCTGCAGGAGCTGCTGAAGCAGAAGCAGCAGGAGGTGAGGCAGCTGCAGAAGGACTGCATCAGGAGTCAGGAGAAAGTCAGCAGCCTGGAGAGAACTGTGAAAGCCCTGGAGTTCGTCCACAGCGAGTCTCAGAAGGAGCTGGAGGCAGCCAAAGATCGCGTGGCCAAGGCCGGCGAAGACGCCGAGAAAGCACGAGCCGAGCTGGCGTCCTGCAGAGCCCGGCTGGACGACACCCAGAGCGAGGCTGCCAGGGTGCTTGCAGAGAGCCTCAGGGTGAAGGAGGAGCTGCAGGCGACCAGGGACCAGGTCCAAGCTCAAGCCAAAAAGCAGGGCGAAGACTTCGAGAAAAGGCTGGTGCAAGAGAGAGACAAGCATGCGAAGGAGATGGAGAACGTGGCTGAGAAGCTGGCAGCCTCGCAGAGAGAGAGGGACCGGCTGGAAGGGGCCGTCGGGGACGTCCGGGACTCCCTGCACAAGAAGGACCAAGAAACCAAGCAGCTGCAAGGCAGCCTGAACAAAACCCTGGCCCAGCTTGCAGCCTTCACCCGCAGCATGTCCTCCCTGCAGGACGACCGGGACCGCGTGATAGACGAGTCCAGAACGTGGGAGAGGAAGTTTACCAAGGCCATCCAAAAGAAGGAGGAGGAGATCCGGTCCAAGGAGGAGACCTGCGTGGTCCTGAAGGACCAGGTTCGACAGATGACCATGCATGCCGAGGAGCTGCAGATTCAGATATCCAGGTAACGAGGGGGTAGCTCTTTGTTTTGGTCCCTGCAGCTGGAGGCAGTGCAGAGCCGTGACAGTCCAGCAAAAGCGCGGGAGAGGAGGGCTTTTGTGGGTGGTGGTTTTATTGGACTGTTTGTATCGCTGGGCCAGCGTTCAGGTTCTGCTGGCCGTCTCCAGGGCACAGCGGTACTCGAAAGCTTGTCTGCATCCCTGCAGTATACTTGGTCCAGTAGAAGATACTGCCCATGGAAACCCCTGCTGTAAACAGGCCTTTGAGTTCAAAGGGGGAGAAGCCACATGGGTAGACAAGTTTCCATGTTGAAAAGGAAAAGGCATTTGAAGACTTCATTCAGTTGTTTTAATTAAATCCTGGAGCCAGTCAGGATTCCTACAGCAAGTCTCTGGCTTTAGAGGGCCAGGTCTGCAAGGAAACTGGGAAGGCCACATCTGGAGTCCTGTGTCCAGTTGTGGCCCCCCACCACAGAAAGGATGTGGACAAGTTGGAGAGAGTCCAGTGGAGGGCTACAAAAATAGTTATGGGGCTGGGGGACAAGACTGGTGAGGCGCGGCTGATTAAGTCTGCAGAAGAGAAGACCGAGGGGGATTGAATAGCAGCCGTCACCTCCCTTTCGGGGGGCTGCAAAGAGGATGGAGCTGGGCTGGTCTCAGTGGGGACAGGTAACAGGACAAGGAGCAATGGGCTCCAGCTGCAGCAAGAGAAGTTGAGGTTGGATATCAGGAAAAACCTCACTAGGAGGGTAATAAAGCATTGGAACAGGTTACAGAGAGAGGTGGAGGAGTCTCTATCCTTGGAGGTCTTTAAGACCTGGCTAGACCATGCCTTGGCTGGGATGATGGAGTTGGGGCTGGTCCTGCTTGGAGCAGGGTGTTGGACTCGATAAGACCTCCTGAGCTCCCTTCAACCCTCATTTTCTGTGAAACAAGCGCAGACGCAGTATACCCAAATTCAGCACCATGGGGAAGGGGGGAAGGGACACAGATGTTAACTTCCCTGCTGTTTCTTCAGTCCAGCAGGCTTGTTGGGAATGGCAGCCAAAGTGTCTCTGCGGAGAGGGATTCGAGCAGGCCCATTTGAGCAGGCAGCACGGGAGAGGATTAAGCTAGAACAATTGGAAATGAACAGAATATGAAAGTCCATTTACTGACAGCTGAGCATTGGCAGGGCTCCACTGTGCTGTCCAGGGACCAGGGGGGACGCTCCAGGAGACGGGAACGTCTGATGCAGTCGGGCAGGCTGCCCCTATGTGCTAGGGTGGCAGGTTTCAGTTTCTAGGGTCGGAAGGGACCTGAGCAGATCATCGAGTCCGACCCCCTGATTTAAGAAGAACATTACAAGACCCAACACAAAAATAAAGTGTAATTTTTAAACAATATTTTAAGATGCTGGAGTGCCCTGCAATAATTTGAGCTCAAACCGCTAACTTCAAAAACAAGTGAAATTGACTGAAAACATAAAATGACAGTTTTCTAAAATGTTTCTCTGAAGTTGAGTGCTATTTTTTTTAAAAAGCAGCATTAGGAAGACATGCTAATTTAGCTTCTTGATTATGAAAATGGAAAGAATTGGAAAGCATTAATAAAATTATGCACAAGATTAACATTAAACAGAACATACGAGTATTATGATTGGCATTACGATTTCTAATTAAAATAGTACCTTTGGTGCTCTAGCAACGTGTAGCATTAGTGGTTGTTGATGCAAATGTGGGTAGTGACACCCATGGGAGATTGGCCTCATATGTTCTCCTTCCTGTGTCCAGGCTCCAGCATGACAAACAGGACTGGGAGGCAGAGTCCAAGAGGGAGGCCCAGCAGCATCGGGAGGCATCTGAAAAGTTGCAGGAAGAGAACAAGGGGCTCCTGTCTCAGCTGGAAGAGGCTCAGCGGCTGCACAGGGACTCTCGGAGCGAACAGCAGAAGCTGGAGGGAGAGATCAAGAGCCTCCGAGACCAGCTTGCCGATACACGTGACTCCTTTGCCAAGTGCGAGTCTGCAAGAGAAAAACTGGACAGCATCGTCCGGCAGCAAGAAGCCAGCCTCCAGGACTGCAGGTTCAGCCGCGAGCAGCTTGAGGCTGACCTCCAGGCCTCCCAGGACCTGATGAACAAGCTGCATGAAGAGATCGGGGCCAAGGATCAAAAGATCCTGAGTCTGCTCTCCGCCAAGGAGGAGGCGGTGGTGGCAGCTGTGTCCGAGTTCCAGCAGCAGCACACGGAGGAGATTAAAGAGCTGGAGAGCAACCTGAGCAAGAAGGAAGAGGAGAAAACGGCCTTGGAAAATGAGAGGAAAAGAGCACTGGACAAGCTTGACTGTCTCGCCGAGAGGATGAAGGTAGTCAGGGAGGAGAGCAGGCAGCAGAAGGCGCAACTGGACTCCTTCACCAAGTCCATGTCCTCTTTGCAGGATGACAGAGACCGCGTGCTGAGAGAGTACCGGCAGCTGGAGGAACGCCACCTCGCCATCATCTTGGAGAAAGACCAGCTGATTCAAGAGGCGGCCACAGAGAACAACACTCTCAAAGAGGAGATTCGCAGCTTCCACAGCCGGATGGACGACCTCCACTCGGAGAACGCCAAGCTGGAGGCCGAGCTGGTGCGGTACCGCGAGGACCTGAACCAGGTCATTTCCATAAAGGACTCTCAGCAGAAGCAGCTCCTCAAAACGCAGCTTCAGAGGATCCGAGCCCTGGAAAAAGACAAGGCCAGCGCAGAAGAGCAGCTGAAGGAGTCCGACCGTGCCCTGGAAGCTCTCCGGGAGCAGGTGGAAGCCCTGCAGAAGGACAAAGTCAGCCTGTCCGAGGAGATGGAGACCCTGACCACCTCCCTCTTGGAAACGCAGGCCGAGGTGGCAGCGCTGCGCGAGGGGGATGCCGTCACGGATCTTGAGGCCCGGTTGAAAGGCAGGGAGGACGAGGTGCAGGAGCTAAGCAGTCGGCTCGCACTCATGCAGCAGCGGCTGATGCAAGTGGAGGAGGAACTGGACCGTGTCCAGAGGGAGGCAGCCAAGAAGGTGGACGAGACCGAGTGCAAACTGAGGAAGGAGCTGAAGCACCTTCACCACGACGCGGGGGTCATGCGGAACGAGACGGAGACCGCGGAGGAGCGGGTGGCCGAGCTGGCGAGGGACCTGATGGGGATGGAGCAGAAGCTGCTGGCAGTCACGGAGGAGAACAAAGCTCTCCGAGCCCAAATTCAGTCATTTGGGAAGTCGATGAGCTCTCTCCAGGACAGCTGGGACCAGAGCAACGAGGAGCTCCAGGCGCTGCAGCAGAAATACGCTGCGGACATGGAGGAGCAGCAGGGCCTAGTCCACAGCCTCCAGAAGGAGAGGGCCCAGCTGCAGGAGGGGCAAAGCAGCCTTGCTCGAGAGCGAGACTCCCTGGTGTCTGAACTGGCAGCCCTGAAGGAGGCTGCGGACGAACGCGGACTGTTGTCCCAGGTGGAGAAGCTTCAGCAGCAGCTCCAGGCCAAAGAGGAAGAGCTTCGCCGCGTGTCCTCGGAGCTGGACGGGGCCTCCAGCCAGGTCAAGGCCTTCTCCAAAGCCATGGCCAGCTTGCAGGGCGAGAGGGACCGGATCTTGAGCGAACTGGACAAAGCCCAAAAGGTGGAGGAAGCAAAGCAGCAAGCGGCCGTGAGCGCTTCTGCCAGCCCGGCTGAAGTGCAGAGCCTGAAGAAGGCGCTGTCCTCCCTGCAAGCCGACAGGGACAGGCTGGTGAGTTGCCCCCCCCAGCCCTTCTTACACCCCAGGGGAGCCTGGGAGGGGGCTCTAGCAGGGACCTCCTCCAGCATCCTGAAGACCCAGGAGGTCTGGCAGTCGTAGCGTAAATGCAGCACACGTGCGTCCCGACGCACCCAGGCCCTTGTGACTCCATCATTCTTTTGGCCTCTGTGTCTCATTTAAAGCGGGTCATAAATCAGAGGGCTGGACCTGCTTCTGCTTGCCCGGCTCTTTTCTCTGGGGCTGATGCGGCACGCTTGTAGTCTCCGATCTGGTCTGGTTCTGGAAGGGCGGGTGTTTGGGGCTCCTGCCTTCCTGTGGCAGATGATTGGGGTGCCCTACCACATCCTCCTTCCCCCCTCTTCCTATTTACCCGTCTTTAGTCATCTCTGGACTTCGGTGTCTGCTCAATAGTGGCTTTGCTGACCTTGCCTCCGTAGCTCTATTAATGGGAGAGCAGGACTGGAAGGGACATCTGTGGTCTCTGAGTCTGTCCCCTGCAGTGGCAGGCAAGCGCATCATTAATCCTGTTCACAAGCCTGTCCTGGTGCTGGATCGGCGGTGAACATCTGGAGAGGGCAGAGCAGAAGTAGATCCTCACAAGGGAAAGCACCTTTTTTTTTTCTCTTGCTGCAGAGGAGGACTCAGACAAACACTCGAACACCTTGCTGGGGTCGTTTGACCCCAGTACTTTTTCCTGCCATAGCATGGGGTTGCACTTGATGATCTGCTCAGGTCCTTTCCGACCCTACAAACTATGAAACAACTGGACATTGCAGCAAAGTAGGTCTAGGTTGCATCTCAGGAAACACTTCCTCACTGTCAGAGCAGGGAGGCCATGACAGACAGCCGGGGAAGCTGCGGACTCCATCACTGGAGACGTCAAGGAAAGGGTGGACAGCTGCTGGACGGGGATGATCTACGTGTAACGATGCCTGAGCTTGGCTGTGGGGATCTCCCAGCCTTCTGGGCTGTGCTGGTTGCTGCATGGGCCTTAGAGGGTGTTTCCACCTCCCTCCTTCCCTCCTGCTGCTCCATGTGTCGGGAGGTTTGAAGCCTCCGTCAGAGGCTCTGGGTGCTGCTGCTGCAGCCCCGGCTGGGGAGGGGGCTGGGCTGCACCAGTGCTGCTGGCACCAACCCCGCAGGGTCCTGGCTGGAGGGTCTTGCCCTTGTGTTCAGGCTCAGCCCCACGCTGCACCGGGGCTTCATTGCTCTGCACAGCTGCTCAGTGCTTTCGCCCGGCTCCATATTCTTCCCCCACAGCTCGAAGCTTGCAGGACCTGTTTGCCCATTGTGTTCCCCTTACCCCCTTAGACTTCAGCTTCCTGCCCCAACCCAGCAGCGCCAGCTCCCGTGCATTGCAGGCCAGCCCCGTTGCTTTGGCACAGGCGAGTCGGTTGTTTCTGTCCAGCCTGGTCCAAGATCCCGGCTGGAACAGATGTGACCAAAATGCTTGTCCTGCCTCCGTGCTCGGTGACGATCTTGTCTTGCAGACCTCAGCGCTCGCTCATTCCTTTCTGCCACCTCATTCACCCCATTTTCTCTGTCACTGTGAGCATCTTCTCTGCGTGGAGCCAGTGTGTGGACATCCCCCCAGCCTTCCCTCCAGGGGCCTGAATTTAAAGCGGCTCTTATCTGTTGATCTCAGGAGACCGTTTTCTGATTTAGCCCAGTGGAGCCCAGGCCCGGAGAATGGTTTAGTCACCCCTCGCCATCCGGTTAACACCAGCCTTGTGTTCATCTTTGTTCTGGGGATAGGAGGGACCCCACTGAAGATTGCTTTAGCTTTTCCCCATCCTGCAGAGCTGTCTGTCTTGTCAGCAAGCCCATTTGTGTCGTTGGTCCCTATGTGAGGAGCAGTTTTCCCCGTCTGCCTCAGGTCTGCAGCCTGTGCCTTTGCACCGGTGGAGCAGCAAACCTCTTGGTTTCCAGCTCACGCTCCCCACCCTCCCTCCCTCCCTTCACCGTTTTATAGCAGCCCTCAATAGATTCGTGCTGGGAAGATGTGACACGCTTGCCTTCAGTGGCAAATTAACAACAATGGGAGCAACACAGATTTTTTTTTCTCACCCTCACATGTAGAAGTTTTCCCACCAACCTGGAAAACTGCCCAAGGCTTTTCTCTATTTAAGCAGGTGACTGAGCAGGCATCGCCCTGGGGGCATCCATCAGCTGGTTGTTCTGTTTCCCCTCCTCGGGCATAGATGTATCGTCCTGTTGTCAGATGAAGCCGGCTCTGGGGGGCTGGGGCAGGATGGGCAGCTCTCCGGCGTGGGATCTGGACCTGCCCGGAGGCTGTGATGGAGGGCACTTTAGCAATGCCGGTGAACAGCCGGGGCAGAACGCTGTGCCTGTTCATTCAGCGTCCGTGACAGGGCTTCTCCCCGCGTTGGTTTTGTCCTGCCGCAGGTGACGGAGCTGAAGAACCTGCAGCAGCAGTACCTGCAGGTCGGCGTGGACACGGCCGAGATCTCCCGCCTGCGGACGCAGCTGCAGGAGCAGCAGCAGGAGGCAGAGGAGCTGCGCCGAGTCCGAGAGCAGCTCCGGCAAGAGGGGGTTTCCTGGCAGCAGGAGCTCCAGCAGCTCAGGTGAGAACAGCAAGTGACCCTCGGCACGCGAGTCGAAGCAGGCGTTGGGTGCGTGGGGTCGCCATTGTGCCGTTCCCTGCCCTCGGCAGTGGCTGACACCGCTGTCGCTGTGCTTAGGTCACACCTGCTGCGGGCAGTGCTGGCACATAGGAGCTGGCTTCCTCCTCTCCCCATCCCGTGCCAGCTCTGGCGCACAGTAGTCCCTGTGATTGCCGACCCCTCACTTAAGTCGCTGGAGAAACTCGTCCCAGTTGTACACAGGCAAGGTCCTCAGTCTTGCTAGCTTCGTGTCTGCCCTGTGCTGAAAGCTGCCTGGACCACGCAGTCCGCAAGCTGATATCCAGCAGCCCTTTCCTCTCCCTGCTGCCCTCGCTACCAGAGCCACAGGTAACCTGCCTGTCTCGTAGAGGTGCCCCAGCCCACTTCCTCACACATTTCTCTCAACAGCCCATTCAGGTGGTGATGAGCGCCCAGTGTCTGCATGGCGGCAAGTCGTGTGGAGCATGGAGATGTCTCCATGCACAGCTCACGGACGTGGTTGGTGATGGGCGCCAAATGTCTGTGAAGACAAGCTTGCCGAGTGCAGATGCCGTTTCTCTTCCTTGTTGTCTCTCTTGCTAAAGAAGGCAGCAAGAAAGCCTTGCATCAAACCCCGAGCTGAGGCCATTTGGTGTTGAGGACGACCTGGCAGATGGAGTCCCTCAGGCAGAGGAAGTGTGCCCCCCTCTGCAGACCGGGGTTGCCAGTCTGATGCGTGGGAGCGTGGGATGGCATGGACTGCAGGGGCCAGGGCATTCCTGGCTGCAGGTGGGGCTGCCAAATGCCCCCAGGCACTGAGGCAGTCTGAGGATGCTCGAGAGCAGTGGATACCCAAGGCAGGGGTGCCTGCAGGCTTCATGGTGTTGCCCAGGTCTCTGCACTGTTCATGCTGTCCGAAGCAGGGAGAAGCTGTTCAGCTTTGCAAGAGGCTCCAGTCCACACGTCTGCTTCTTCCTGGTGCCTGCCTCTGGACCCAGCATGCCCAAGGGGAGGCTGCACTGGCCTGGAGTCCAGGATAGCCATTCCCGGGATGGGGTAAAGGGGGCCAGAGGGGTGCAAGGGAAAAGCAAGACTGCAGCTGCAGGGCTCGAGAGTAGCCCCCAGGGACCCAGCCGTGGCAGAGAGCGTGGTACCGGGGCTGCACAACACAGGGGCCATTGACGCAAGTCCGTGTCCACAACTGGCCAGTGCTCGCTGTTTGGAGGAGCATGAAATGTTGCCCAGGGCAGTTAAAGCATAAAACCTGACCTGCCGCAGGGACTTCCAGCCCCCTGTTCAGCGGGAGCGTCTGGGTGTGAAGGAACGCACTCCCGGCAGACGGGTAGCGAGGCTCGTTCCCCGTGGCGGTGTTGGAGGAATATCCTCCATGAACTCCCCTGCATGTTCTTTGCAGACAGGAGAAGGCCACGTGGGAGGAGCAGAGCAGGGGGGTGAAGGAGCAGTGCCTGATGGCCATAGCCGACAAGGACCAGCAGCTGACCCACCTGCAAAGGATTGTGCAGGAGATGCGGCCGCCCCCGTCCCAGTCGCAGGTCACGGAGGAGCAGCACCAGAGGCAGGTGAGCAGCGAGGTTCAGAAGAGCCAGAGGGCCGGAGCTGAGCGTCTCGAGGGGGTGGGTTGTGGGGTCCCAGGCCTGGAGGCATGGGGGGCTCTCTGTAGGGCACTAGGCTGGGGGCGTTACTGAGGGGCTGGCACTCAGCGGTAGAGTCCCTCTCCCCGGCAGGCTTCGACAGAGCCCCCTGGCACCAGGGATGCGTCCAACCTGGAAGCCGAGACAAAGCATCTCCGCGCCCAGCTGGGCGACAGCCTGAAGGAGCTGCACCACAAGGAGCTGAGGATCCAGCAGCTCCATAGCAAGGTATGGGACATGCCTGGCTGCAGGGCAGGGAAGGAGCCAGGCCCCTGGCTGCTCTGGGGACTTTGCTAGGTCCTGCGCCACCCTCCCGTTGCAGCTGAGGTGAGCAGGAGGGGAGGCCCCGGCCTGTACCAGGGGGTAAAGGGTGCTGTGGACACAGGGCTGGGGGCAGGCACTTCCCTGTCCTCAGCCCCCGAGCAGCCAGAAACCAGTTTCCCCCCCCCACCGTATGAGTTGGTGGAGAAGGTGCAGAGGCCAAGGCCAGAGCGAGATGCAGCCAGGGGCTGGTCCTAGCAAAGGGGCTGCAGACTGGGGCTCTGTCGCAGGGAGACCTTGGCGGTGGCTGCGGCCACACTCGGCTGGGTGGGCTGAGCCCTGGGCTCCCAGGGGAGCGGCGCGGCTGGCTGACTCGGAGTGGCCCCGCGCTCCTCTCCTCCCCTCCGCAGCTGTCCCAGCTCTTCGAGGAGAAGAACACCCTGTCGCTGCAGCTGCGGGGCAGCAGCCGGAGCCTGCGCGAGAGCCACCAGCACTACAGCGAGGTCCTGGCCCGCTGCGCCACGCTTGAGAAGCAGCTGCGGGAGCTGCAGCCGCCCGGCAAGGACGTGGTAGGGGCTGGCACAGGGTGGGATCCTCCCCCACGGCAGGCAAGGGCAGGTCTGGCTGCGGACAGCGTACGCCTGTCCGAGGCACCTGCGCTCTGCTCATCTACCCTCACGCTCTCTGTGCCAGGGCTCCCTCACGACCGACGCCGCCCCTGGAGCCCCCCAGGAGAAGAGCGCACCCCCACGGGAGTGCTACACCCCCGAGCTGCAGGAGCTGCAGCTGAGGTGAGCAGGAGGGGGGCCCCGGGCCTTGGCCCAGCACACGGGGAAGTGGCCCAGACCCAACGGGATCTGTGGGAGGCTGCGAGATGGACGCCGCAGTCAAGACGGCATTTACCGCTGTGGTCCCGAGCTCCCTGCGGGCTTGTCCCTGGATGGCCCGAGTCCTGCTGTAACATCGGCTGTATGGGAACGACGGGTCCCTGTGTCAGAGGCAGATCTTTGCTAGGAGCCGAGACAGGCGACACGGGCAACGAAGGGGCTGGGGGGTCCCATGCGGAGAGGCAGAGGGGCGAGGCAGCGTTCGGCTGGGGATGAGGGCGTAACAGTGGGTTCCTGAGCAGCAGCACTGATTTTAGACTCTTTAAGTGTCAGGAAAAAAGCTCGCTCCCTGCGAGATCAGCAGGCAGCGCAGCCCCAGAGCCAGCAGCGTCCCCTTTGCTATGGCTTTGTGAGCCGAGGCTGGACAAGCGTCCGGGTGCGGGCAGGATACGTGCCTCGGTGCAGGGCTGGGATGAGACCCCCCGCCCCTTGAGGGCTCCTCCAGCCTGTGGGTCTGGGCTTCTTGGGCTTTCCCAATAACCTCCTGCTTGCAGAGAGGGGAGGAGGGGTGCAGCGTGGGCAGGAAACGCCTGGTAACCGCAGATCCCTTTATGAATCCGTGGTGCGGCCGCAGCTCGAGTGTGGCACCCGGCTGTGTCCCACACCCCCGGGAGGAGAGAGGAGAGCTGGAGCAGGCACAGAGACGGGCAGCGAGGATGAGGAGCGCTGCGCAGGGGCTTCCCTCAGAGAGACTCACGAGGCCAGGCCTGGGCGGAAGAAGAGTTTTCAGCAAAGAGGAAGTCACTAGGGATTTATTGTGTACCGTCTTGCACAATACAAGAGCGAGGGGTCACAGCACGGAGCTAGGAGGCAGTACGTTCGAAGCGAGCACCAGGCCGCTCTTTCTCCCTGCATGACATTAAAATGGGAGCTTGCGGCCACCAGGTGTGGTGGGACCTGAGAGGTCGGCCAGACACACCCAGGGCCTGGACGCGGGCTTGGAGGAAAGGGGCACTGGAAGCGAGGGGCACAGCCTCTGCGTCGGACCAGCCCGGACCTTCAGTGCTGGAGGCTGCACGAGGGAGAGGAGCAGGGGAAAACCCTGTTCAGACCCAGTCACTCTCTGTTCAGCCTGTGCTCCCTGCCCACGTGTGACACCGGAGACCGGGCGCAACGCACCTGGGTCTGACCCAGCCCACGGCCGCTCTTCTGTTCTTCCAGGCTGTCGGAGGCTGAGCACCTGCGCAGCAGCACGAAGCAGGACCTGCGGCAGGCGGAGGAGCAGCTGCAGGAGGAGCGAGACCGGCGCCTGGCTGTGGAGGACGCGCTCTGTGCTGCGCAGGATCAGATCCGGAGGTGAGAGCCCCGGTCCCTTGCCCTCGCCCAGCGCCGGCTACACTCAGAGGCAGGAAGTCATCGTGGCCTTTCCTTGGAGTCGGGGTTCGAGGGCTGCCTTGTGCAAGCCCTGCAAGCCCCTGCCTGGAGTCCAGATGGCAGGTTGCTGCCATGGGCAGCCAGGAGACCTGCCTGGGACCCTGAGCCTTTGCCTGTTGGAAGGTGCCCGGCCTTACAGCAGGAGCCCAATTCCGCAGAGCAGCAGGCATCCGTCTCCCCCCTGCCCCCAGGCAGGAGGTGAAGGGTGCAGTGGATGCTGCCTTCACCCCTTGCTGATGAGCCCCAGCTTGGCCCCGGCTCCGGCAAGCGTTGGCTGTACTTGGAGGAGCCGCACGCAGCTGGGCCAAGCCTTGAAGGTTCAACCCTGACGCGGGGAAGCGGAGCAGGCATGGGCAGCCACACCGTTGGCAGAGCCGGGGGCTGGCATTCTCGAAACCCCGGGCTGCTGCAGCCGTGGCCCCAGGCCAGGGGGAAAGTGTGAGGGCATCCGCAGGGTGGGCGCTCTGCCCTGGGGCAAAGACGGCATGAGCTGAGTGTCATAAGTGGTGTTGGGGTAGAGGAGCCTGGCACCCGTGGTGGGAGCAAGAGGCAGCTCCAGGGTTTTGTCAATCTCCGCCACATCCCAGGGGCCTCCCATGCCAGCCTAGCTTGGCGACATCTCTGTTCCTGCAGGCTGGAGTCGGGGGAGTGGGCGTCCACCCTGAGTCACGGCATCGACATGTCCCCTGCCCGTGAGCACGCCCTGCTTCTGGACCCTGCCGAGGGCAGCTTCAGCAAGGTGAGAGCCCTCGAGCCAGCACCCAGGGCCTGCACACGGGGGTCCACGTGGCTCTCGAAGGGGAGGCAGCAGCTGACCACAGAGGGGTCCGGCCGGCCGGGTGAGCCCAGCCCTGGGGTGACGCGCTGGTCCTTGCTCTGGGGCCAGATGACTGAGAGCTGCAAGCACCATGCGCTAGCCGCCTGTTGCCTGGCACCTCGCTGTGGCCACAGCTGGGCTGTCCCCGTGTTTGTGGCCTTGACAGCACAGCCTGCCAGCCCCTGTGCCTGGATAGCCATGGCTGCAGAGGCCAGCATCTGCGTGCAGCCTGAAGGAGGACTGACCTCTGACTGTGCCTGGGCCGAGCCCCTCTGCCTCCTTGTGCTAAGCCTGAAGGGGCCGAAACACAGCTTTGTGGAGCTCCGGGGGTGCCATGGCCCCTGCCGCCCCACACATGGTTCCTTCAGGAGGACGCTACAGGGCTGGTGTCTGACCCCAGCCCACCTCCCCAGGAAGGGGAGAGAGGGGGAGGGGGCAACACAACCAGGGACGGGGTGGGCTGGGCTGGTCACAGGCAGAGCCCTCTGAGCTGCGTCTGCCTGTAGCTCCTCGGGGCTCCGACGGAGGGGCCTGGAGCGGGCAGCAGGGACCTCAGACGAGTGCGCTGTGGACCAGCTGCATCTGCACCGGCAGGAATAGTCACTGCTGGCGCTCAGTGCAGCCCCTCGAGACCTTAACAGCATCGCTCTCTCCCTCCCCCAGACTCGGGGCAGCTCCGGGCAGCGGCGCTTGCTGCGCTCCCTCTTCTGCTCGCGGACACGCTTGCCGCTGCTGGTGGCCGCGTACCTGCTCACACTGCACGTCCTGCTGCTCCTGTGCTTCACCGGTCACCTGTGAACTGGGCCACCCTCCCTGTCCTGCCAAGGGCCGTCTGCCCCTGCCCCCCACCCGAAGCCTGGAGCCACGGGGTGGGGCCGACCTGCCACTTCCACTGGATCCAGCCACGGTCACGCTGCAGCGAGGTCCCCACAGGAAACACCCCCAGGTGTCTGAGCCCCCCGGCACTTCATTAACCCCTGCACTGCTGGCTCTGCTGAAGCCCTGCTCCTCGGCCATCGACACCAGAAGGAGCTTGGGCTCTCAATTTGTGCTGCTTTGAGGGTGCAGAGGCGGCTCCAGCACCCACCCACGGACATGCAGCTTGGGGCAACAGAGCCGACCTCAGGGGGCGGTGGATTAAACCAGCCAGGACCTGGTTCACATCTGCCGTGGGCTGGCTTCACCCTGGCGCTGTGGCGCCTGCAGCCAGATATGGGCAGTCCCAGCAGCCAGGCATGAGGTTGGGCAGTTGCTCAGGGTAGGGGACTTGGGAGCCAGAGATTTCTTGTGTAGTCACCTCACTGTTCACCAGGCCCATGTCCCTCCTGCTCTCTCCTCAAGCTTTGGGGTTGGTGAGGGGAGCTAATCCCCTGGAGAGGCCAGCAGGCAGCGGGGCTCTTCCTTCTCCCAGTAGCCAGGCCCCGGCTAGCCCCCGAGTGCTGGCGGAGCCTGCCGCCCCTGCACCTCCTCTGTGTACAATAAAGGCAGTTTCTCAGAGCTGGGTGCTTCTCATCTGGGTGCAAATGAGGCTTGGGCCCGTGGTGGGGATCAGCCGGCCTGGATGCGTGGTGGTTCCTGGGGAAGGGACCAGGTGGACATGGTGCTGGCTGGCAGCTGTGACCAGCAGCCTGGTACCTGCACCCATCCTGTGCAGCAAATACCATCTACCATACTGTTACCCAGTCGGCTTCTTGATGTCCCACCCCGTAGAGCCTGGGGAGTTGGGGACAGGGCTCCCACCAAATGCCAGGCCTGGAGCCTGGTTGGGGAGGCACTTCGATGGCAGCCGGTGAGTTCATCAGTGCATCAAACGTGCCCCCGTGCCAATTGCTCCTGAGCACGGGCAGGTTGTAGCCTGAGCTCTTTGGCCACGGGTGCTCCCGTCTTTCCAGGGCTCCCACTGTCCTTCTGAGGTCCATGTCCAAAGCCTTTGCCCTCTTTGCTTCACATCATGCTGCCCAGTGCTTGGCCTCCGGCCTTCACTGCTGCAAGCCTGGCCTCACTCCTGTAATCCAGCCCCTCTGCTCGATAAGCAGGCCATTTCCCCTCCTTACCTGGGGGATGGAGGGCCTCAGCTCAGGGGCATCCACCTGGCTCCTGACTTGGTTTCTCCTCATGCGAACTGGGCAGCCGCTCCGCGCCTGCACCAGCGCTGCCAGCCTGGGGGAAGCATTTGAACCAGCCATGCCCAGTGCTGCGGGTGGGAGGTTCAGGCTGAAGACTGTCAAGGCAGCCCGGCCATCCTGGGCCCCTGAGCTCTAGCCGATGAGACCTGCTTCAAGCCGGGCTCTTCTTGGCTACTCTGCTAATAGGGCCGGCCTGGTCTCGTGCCCCGCGGCGGATGCACCGGATGCCGTCGTTGCCGCTGACAGTCGTCTCGCGTGGGGTTTAGATGATGGTTTGTCTGGGCCGGGATGGTTTGTCGAACCCCAGGCCAGCGGCTGCTCCTCGTGTGGCCCGCCCCTCCCTGGCCAGAGGATCGTGGCCCCCCGGGCAGCACCAGGCCCTTCCTGGGGCCAGACCGGTTCAGCCCCATCTGCGGCCACAGCGTGCACCCGCGAACCAATGGCAGCTCATGGGGTGCTCGCATCTCTGGGGGTGGGCTCAGCCCCAGGCAGTGGTGGTGGCCACAATCCCTGCACTCGAGGCCCGTCTCAACCATGGCTCGTGGATGGGTTTGCAGGTGACCAACGAGTCCCCCGCCGCCCTCGAGCCGCAGGTCCAGGCCAGGCATCTCCCCCCTTCCTCCGCTCTCCCCTGCTTCGCCCCGAAACCGGCTGCGCGTGGGGGGCGTTGCGGCACGGCGGGAGTCCATCGGCTGCTCGACAAGGGCTCGGCGGCAGGAAGTGAAGCTGCCTGGAGCTAAAACAGGAACCTCGCGGGGAGGCCCAGCCCCAGCCGCCGGCAGGTGCCTCGGCAGACAGCAGCCGCCGCGTCCAGCGGGTGACGCAGCTGCCGAGGTAGGAGACTCAAGGGGGCTCGGGGTGGGGAAAGGAGCAGGCCTGCAGGGGTGCATCCCCCTGCCCCCCCAGGGGTCACTCCCTGCCCAGATGTTGCCCCGACGTCCCCTGCGCAGCTGCTCCCTGGCACCGTCCCCGAGCCCTCAGGCTGCCGCGTGTGGCAGGCCCCCAGCCGGGCTGCGGGTCCCGGCGGGGCTGGTGCGAACGGGCTGGATGGTGCCTGCTTTTGGGGTGCCGGGTCTGTACCACGCTCCCTACGCCCAGCATGACGGGTCGGGCTCCGCTCCACTACGGGCCCTGGGACTCCAGGCTGCAAGGAGGGAGAGCTGCGTTTTCCATGGCTGGGATCCCCCAGGGATGGAGCATGAAGCCCCCACCAATCCGGGTGGGGTCAGGCTGGGGGGCTCCGTGTCCAGCCGTGGGCAGGGTGCTCAGCCAGGCCCAGCGCTACTGGATATTAGAGGCCCGGTCTAGGTGAGCTGCCCTAGTGTAGACGCAGCCCAGCCGCCTCAACAGACCGGCTCAGTCCCCCCTGCTTCCCTGTGTCCCCAGAGCCACTAGTGGCAGCTTGCGCTCGGAGACCTGCTTCGCGTTGCACGGCACGCTCCCTGCGTGGCCTGGGGGCTGGCAGCTGGGGCAGGTCAGGGACTGGCATCCGGGGCCTGATGGGGCTGGAGGGATCCTCAAGGCCCTTTAGTCAGCGCTGAGCAAACAGACCCTCGGATGCGGACCCTGGAGCCCCCAGCGTCCCACCGCCCCTCGGGCCCAAGCAACGAGAAGCCGTGGCATCTGCGTGGCTCGGCTCTGCCGTCCGACCTTCCCTCTGCCCCAGCCCCTCCCCGAGCAGCGCTGAAGCCAGCGCGGACAAGCTGCGGCCTGTAGGCCTCAGGCTTTCACTTCGCAGTCGCCGGCGCTTCCCCTTCCCCTTCGCCGGGCCTGGGCCTGGCGCGCCCCCCACCCGGTTCCTGTTTGGGCCGCGAGTGCTGTCAGCTGGGCCGGACGCTGTCAGGAGCTCGTCCCTTGCAGAAGATCTGGGGGGAGGTCACAAATGACTCCCCCATGAGCTGGGGCAGGGGTCTTCTCCTCTCCCCTCCAGCCAGGAGTTATCGGAGGTCCACGGGCCCATGCTGCTGGGAGGATGCAATGGCTTGGCCCTTCCTGCAGCTGTAGTCACCATGAGGCCATGCAAACCCCTGGGGGCTCCTGCCCCTGCTCCGTCCTTCCAGCCCTGGGAGGGCAGATGACATGCCTCCATGGGCCACTGCCAGCCCATGAGCCTTGCGTTTGCCCCCCGACCTTGCCTGCCCCAGGGGTCACCCCCAGGCAGGAGTGGTGATGCCTGGCAGGGCTGGATGGAGAGGAGCTAGCTGGGTGAACCTCCAACCCTGGGGCAGTGGGAGGAAGATCCCATGTGGGCAGTGGGGTCTGGGGACCATGCCAGGCAGGTCAGGTACCTGCCAGCTCCAGGAGCCACGTTGCAGCCCACAGTGTGGACACAAAGCTCTTGGGAGGCCTGTGGGGGGTCGTTACCCACGATGCCACACTCTCCCCATGCAGATGTGGAAGTCCGTTGTGGGGCATGACGTTTCGGTGAAGGTGGAGGCGCAAGGAGACGACTGGGACACTGATCCTGACTTCGTGGTGAGCCACCGGTGCCCAGAGCTGGGCCGGGGTCGGGCTCCGGGCAGGTCTGGGGTCCTGGTGGGGCGGGGTGGGGGGCAGAGTGTTTCCAGAGGACCTGAGAGGTGGCAACACAGGGCCCAGGCTCACCCCGGTGCAGAACACGTTGGTCTTGTGCTCCCGTGGGGTGTCACCCATGAGCCGTGGCAGACACATGGCCGTTATCCCGGGGCAGCCGCGTGGAGCAGGCACCGTCTCCAGACCCCTGGGAGCTGGCAGGGATGCAGGGAGCAGCCACGTGGCTTGGCAGGACCCATGATTTTAGACAGATGCCCCTGCCCCGGGGGATATTACACCCGTGCATTTGCACGAAGGGGCTTAGCCTGGGGTAGTGCCACATGGCAGCACCTGCTCCATCCCACGGCAAGGTGAGCCACGGCCCAGGCAGTTACCCTGGGGTAACTGGGTGCCCTCCCCGGGCCGGGGGAGCCGGTCCAGTCCCAGGAGCTGGGGGAGCTCCCAAACTCTCCCGGCTCTGCCTCCGGTCTGCGCCATGCCCGAGGCAGCCGGTCGGCCTCTCACAGCCACGGGCTTGTTTTGCAGAACGACATCTCGGAGAAGGAACAGCGCTGGGGGGCCAAGACCATCGAGGGCTCGGGGCGCGCCGAGCACATCAAGTGAGTCCCCCAGCCGACTCCGGCCAAGGGGCGTCACCTGCAAGGCGCCTCTCCCCAACCGTGGCGTGGCAGCCAGGGGCGTGGGGCGGGCACCGTCCTGCCTGGCTGCTTCTGGACACCGCCTCTTGTCCAGGACCTTGGCTCAGCCCTGGCCCCAGGCCCAGGGCATGGGGGGCTGAGCCTTGCAGGGGTCCGGGGTGCCAATGACCCTGGCGGGGCAAATGGGGCAACCGGCCCCCTGGGCCAGCCGGGTGCTGGGGGGGGAAGAGCGGCATGGGTGCAAGCGAGCTGTTGCCAAGGTGACGGCTCATTGCAGGAAGAGGAAGCGGTGGTGGCGCCGCAAGCCGAAATCGGCCAAATAAGGAGTTTTGCAACCCAGCTGCGCTGGCGGCGGGGGGGAGGGGAGGGCTGGGGCGGCATGGAGGAGCCTCTTGCCCATCACTGTCTCCCCACCCTGGGTTTCCCCGGGAGCTGCTGGGGGCCATGGGGTTGCACCCAGCTCGGCCCTTGGCCCGTGCCTCCGGCCCAAACCCCGGCGTCGGTGCAGATGCTGCAGCCTGTAGGGAACAAAAGCCCCGGGAGGGCACGGATGGCTCAAGGCAGCAGCCCCGGAGGAGAGGGGGTCCTGACTTCCTCTGCCCTCCAGGACATGAGGCCCCGGGCCAGGAGCTGGCGGCAGGTCGGGGCTGCCCCCCGGCAGCGCCAGGCCACGGGCACGCGGGGCAGGCGGCCGCGCAGCGCCCTGGCGGCAGGTCTGGGTGGGCGGCGCCGCAGACTCTGCTCCGTGGGGTGGTTTGGGGCCTGCGAGCCTGGCAGGGCGCTGCCCTGACCCCCGGCGTCTCTCCAGCATCCACCAGCTGCGCAGCAAAGTGTCGCAGGAGCATGAGGTCCTCAAGAAAAAGGAGCTGGCCACGGGGCCCAAGGCCTCCTACGGCTACGGGGGCAAGTTCGGCACGGAGCGGGACAGGATGGACAAGGTAAGGGCAGCGGGCGGCTCGCTACACCACTCCCTGGCCCTGTCTGCCTGTCTCTGTCTGTCTGGCGGGAGCAGGAGACCAGCGAGCTACCCGGGGGCACGAGGCGACAGGCCTGCTCCTTCCCCGGGTTCGAGGCCAGGCCGGCTGCCCAGTCTGACCCAGCCATGGAGTGTCACCCAGGTTTGGCCGGGGAGGCTTGGGGACACGGAAACATGCCCTCGCCTGTGTGTTCCCTTGCCGTGACGAAGGAGCCGTCTTCCCAGGATGCATCCTATGGTTTCAGTCTCCAGCCCCACGCTCTTGTCCTTCATTAACACCTGGGGCGTGCTAACGAAGGCCGATCTTGCTCCTCGTTCTGACCAAGTAAATAGTCCGAGCTCCTTGCCCCCCTCTCTCTTGCTTCCAGGTGCTTTCTCCTTCCTGTGCCAAGGTAGCCATTCTCCCCCACCCCAGGACTGGCCCGTGCAGCTTCCCCCACGCATCCCCATGTGCTGTTGGCCTTTCGTGCCCTGGCACCGTGCTGGGTGCTTGCAGTGAGGTGCTGGTCACAGCCCTTGAGCCATCTCAGAGTTGCTCTGTCCAGATCCAGCCCCTGTCCAGGAAGGGATGTCTGTAGGCCTTCTTCCCAGAGCCGCGGTCCTCGACGTCTCCTGGCCCAAGGACAACAGCACTGAGCAAACCACCCACCGCTGGGAGTATCATAGGAACATAAGAGATGCCAGACTGGGTAGTCCATGGGCCCATCCAGCTCAATGGTGGATATCTCCACCCTTTGCCATACCCTCCCTGGGCTCTACCCCCCATTAGTGGTTTAGAGATGCCGGAGGATATGTCCCCAGCTGTTGTTTCCTAGGTATGAAAGGACCTGTCACCCCTGAATGTACCCAGTCCCCCTTTGAACCCCATGATGCTCTCTGCCTCTCCCGCCTCCTGTGGCAAGGAGTTCCACAAGTTAACAATACACTGACTATAAAAGTACTGTCTCTAGTTAGTTTTAAGCCCATCTCCTGCTCAGTTCGGGGTGTGCCCCCTTGTTCTAGTATTTTAGGACTTGGGGAACAATAGTTTTCTCTTTGCTTTGTCCATGTCCTGCAGGATTTTATGGTCCCGCCTCTTTTCCTAGCCAAGGGGAAGATTACAAAACCTATCCACGGTGATCTGCCCCCTGCTCTCTTCCCTCGCCAATTCCTGCATTCAGAGGCCTGGGAAGTCCTAATTTATAGGCTGGAGCCATCACGGTCATGGCTAGTACCCACCTTGCTTGAATTTGTCCGATCTTCTTTGGCACCGAATTAAACTGTCATCCTCTGTCATCTCTTAGCATCACAGTATCACACTCAGCTCCTCCTGGTTCCCTCCGCTTGCTGCGGCCCCAAGCGGTGTTGGAGAGTTTCACTGGTGACACATCACCCACAGGCCATTAACTGGGGACCTCTGCCCAAGGTGTATAATTTTAGCATCGTAGGGACCTGGAAGGTCACCTGGTCCAACCCTCATGCAAAAGCAGTAAAGATACTCCCAGATCCCCCCTGTCTAATGCTTCTCCAGCCTCCTCTTGAAAACGAAAGGCGATCCTACCACTGCCCTGGGCCGTCTGTCCCATTGCCTCCATGGTGAAATTATCCTGAGATTGAAGCTAAGCCTACTTCGCTGCATTTCAAAGCTACGGCTTCACATCTTGCCCTCTGTAGTGAAGGAGAGCAGTTGTTGTCCTCCTTTCTGGCAGCCTCTCAGAGGGTCGAAGACTGCTGCGTGCATCCAGAGAGCTGAAGCCTTCCTACGTGGGCATGTGAAAGTGTGTTTACCCCCAACAGGTCCAGCTCACTGGGTGATTCGGGTTGCTCCAACCCCCTCTGCCTTCACCCCTCTTTGTGCCACCTGCAAGTGTTGGCACGTTGAACAGATGCATGCAAGCATCTTCCACCCACAGCAAGTCCTACGGCAATGGGTGAATGGCGATGAGGCAAGTGCTGGTGCTTACTGGAAGCCCCTGCATAGAGGTGATGACAACGACGGTCACTTTGTGCTTGGAGCTGACCGGTGTGCTATTCAGTAGCCGCTGTCGCACCGGAGCAGGGTCCCCTCTGCTCACCCTGTCTGGGGACAGGGCTAGAAAAGAGGCCTTAAAGTCTCATCTCACCTGACTGGTAAACTGCACCCGGTGGGATCACTCTCTCTGCAGCCCAGACCAAGTCTCCCAGGTACTGATGTTAATACCTCATTTCTTCAGTGCTCCTTTCCACAGCTCAAGCGCTGCCTGCTCCAACGCTGAAATTGCCAAGAATGATCGTCTTTGGGGACAGATGGCAAGACTCGTCTGAGTTCAGATTACGGTTCGTCTTCTGTTTTGCCATCTGCATCCAGGGTCAGGACGCATGCACCAGCTGCTGCGTCGTGTCGTCTGTGGGGCAGCGGGAGGCAAAGGGTCGTGAGACACTCGTCGATGCCAAGCAGATGTCCCGGCCTCTAAATACCCGTCTTGGTCCTGATAGCAAACCCAACACTGTGGCTGTGTCTTTTTTGGCTTTTTCTTTCCAAAAACAAGAGCCACCACCATGCTCTGTGAGCTGCCCCTCTCCTGAGTAAGTGCAACAATATCGATAGCATTTTGTGCACGTTCCCTGGCCGCGAGCGCTGTCCTTGGCTCTGGCCAGTCACTGTCAGGGTTGTCCATCGGTGCAAATGTTACAGGTTTTCAACTTCGCCTCAAAGCTGAAAGCTTTGGAGGTCTTTGGAAAAGCCTCTGTGTCAACTGTAAGGACAAAATAGTGAGCACCAGCACTCCAGCTCAAGCAAACACCATGAACACGAAGCCGTGTTTACATGGCACCGGCTCCATTACATCCAATAAGGACTCCTGACAACCGGCCCCAAAATAGTTCCTATGCTCCCAACTCATCCAACGCTAGACCCGTTCCCGGGCAGTTTCAGTCCGTGCCACCATGTGCCTGTAGCTTTAGCAGCATTAACTCACGAAGATTTAATCCATTTAACCTGCGCTCCTTTGATATCCTTCGGCGCAAATTGTTTTAACCGGAGGATCGCGCCCCACCAAGCTGTCACGTCCGCCCCATTACCTGTCTTGCTCATGCTCAGGGTCTCATCTAAGAGCGTCTCAGGTCTGTTCGAAAACAATTTCCCGCGAGCACACGTCGGCTGGCAGGCGTTTTGTTTCCGTTCTTTAATTCTTCAGCAGTTTAATCATGTCCCCGCCTTCATTGTGTTTGTTCCCTGGCATTGATGCCGGGCTGACGCGGGTCGTCTCGCCAGCTTGGCCGTGTGTCGGCTCCGGGCGCTCGCCCGGCTTCCAGACCGACTCGAGTCTCGCTAAACGTCCCTGCCGGGCGCCGGGGACTTCCCCGGTCAGCCCCGCGAGGCCTCCTGGGGCCGGTCGCACGGGGCTGCCGGTGTTGAACAGGCCGTCCTGCGGGCCGTCCTTCCGGCTCCTTGGGGCTGGAGAGCGGCTCGTCGCTCTCGTGAGACAGCTCGGCGCAGCCCGCTGCTTTCCAGGGAAAACACGGGATTGCTTTGAACCGTTCTGCGGTTTCTGCATCGCTAAAAGTCTGTTGTTCCCCCCCACGAGGAAAGGGCCTGTGCCACTGGGATTTGTCCTGAATTTACCTATGGAAACCTCCTCTTTTATGGACCCAGCCGGTGCAATTTGCTGTAGCTTCCTACACTGTAACCCCACCGACTGCAGCGATTGCTATCTGTGCCCCTTGCCCCCACCACTTCTCACATGTTCCTGTTTGACTTTGACTGGCTGCTTTCTCTTTCCCATCGGGTCAAGACAGGCTTTAGATAACACCGTCCTCCTCCTCGACTGTGGGGTCATGGCTTTCGGGGCATCACGTAAAGACTCAGCTGTTCTCATTTATATTTTTCTCTGTTTCCCCTCCCAGCGCATTTTGCCCGTAGTTTCACTCTCCGGGAGCGCCGATGGCGCGTGCTGCCGTCCTGTCTTTATTGCGCGTAGTCAGGTGGTGGGCACCGGGCTGCTGCCGGTGACTTGTCTGCCACGCATCCTAACGAGGTCCAAACTTGGACTGCCCGTGTTGACCGCAGGACTCTGGCATTAGCAGACCATTGCCGTGGCTGGGGGCTGTGGCGCTCTCACCCTCCTTGGCCTGGGCTGGGCCCATGGCTAGATGCTAGAGCCAGGCCGCGGCCACGGAGGGGGCGCAGGGTGGAGTCTGCCCTGCCTCGGGGCACTGGGCAGGGGAGAGGGATGAAGTCGGGGTGCTGGCCTGTTTGGAGGGGTCACTAGGGTGGCTCGCGAACCTACCAGGAAGCAGTGCCCTGATGCTGGGGCAGGGCCTGGATGAGACCCCCGCGTGGGGTCGGACCCGAGGGAGCTGCCCAGGACCTTTACCCCACGTGTCTCAGAGCCGAGCTGGGGTCCAGACACAGTCGTGGGCCAGTCAGGGATGGTGTGTGGCCAACTCCAGCCCGACCTGCTCTCTCCATCCCTGTCTGTGTCCCTCCGGGCATAGCTGGCTCCCATACGTCTGTCTGCTCGGTGTGACGCTGCCCTCCTCGATCCCCCCAGAGCGCTCTGGGCCACGAGTACGTGGCGGAGGTGGCGAAGCATTCATCTCAGACCGATGCAGCCAAAGGCTTCGGGGGCAAATACGGCGTCCAGAAAGACCGTGCGGACAAGGTAGGATGGGCAGGGTGCTGCCGGGGTCGTGGCTCCATGATGGGGGGCCGGACACGATCTGATCTGGGGCACTGTGGACATTGGGGTTCACCAGCCGGCTCCTGGGGCCAGTGATGGGGAGAGCGGGGGTGCTGCCGGCATCTGGCGTGACGCTCTCACGACATCCGCACCACGCGTTCAAAACCGCGGTGCTCAGGTGCTTGGCTTCTCTGCAGAGGCGATCGGGGGGTATGCGGGACCCCAGCACAACCGAGGAGGCTGGGAGTGAGGGGCAGGGAAGGGGCCGGGGCTGTCAGAGCCTAGTCCAAAGGCCCTGGGCTCTGTCCGCTGTGCCCACGACCAACGCTCTCCCTCCTCCCTGCAGTCAGCGCTCGGGTTCGAGTACAAGGGTGAGGTGGAGAAACACTCCTCCCAGAAAGGCAAGTCCCCCTGCACCCCGGTCCCCTGCCTTCACCCTAACCCAGCCCTGCTGACACCCCTCCCTCCCACGTCCCTCGCCTGACGTGTCGTCTCCCTCAGACTACGCCAAGGGGTTCGGAGGCCGCTACGGCGTGGAGAAGGACAAGGTGGACAAAGCTGCCGTGGGGTTCGACTACAAGGCTCAGGCGGAGAAGCACGAGTCGCAGAAAGGTCAGGCCGGAGCCGCCAGGGTCACCGGGCACGTCCCCAGGCCCGGGGCAGGGTACTGGGGTGGGGGCACTGCTGGCCGTGGCGTCGTGTTGGGGGAGCTCAGACAGTCAGCGGCTGGGCAGGGCCTGGGCTGGGGACAGACGGGGGCGATGAGGCCTCTCTGCCGGTGAGGAAGGCCGTGGGGAGGAGGCACCCCGTCCTGCGGCCCCGGGGTTGCAGATGGGAGCTCGTGTGTGGGGTGCTCGGGGACCGGTTCAGGCTGAGGGGCTGCGCGGGGAGCTGTGCATGCTGGCACGGTGCTGCGTGCTCCCCCTCTCCCGTGGCCCCCCGCATGCTCTGCCACGTCGATGCTTTCCCCGGGGAAAGGTCTGAGCCCCCATGACCCCGAGCCCCCGCCTCCGTCAGTGCCAGGCAAGACGAACTCCTTCCCTTTTTGCCTGTCTCCCCGTCTGTCTGTCTGTCTTCGCACCCGTGACCCGGGCTGCAGACTACGCCGTGGGCTTCGGGGGGAAGTTTGGGGTGCAGAAAGACCGCCAGGACAAATGTGCCCTCGGCTGGGAGCACCAGGAGGAGCTGAAGCTGCACGAGTCCCAGACGGGTGAGCGCCGGCCTCGGGCCAGGGGGCTGGGTGCGAGGGGCCAGGCCGAGCGGCTTAGACTGGTGCCGGGCTGGGAGGCCGTGGGGCAGGGACCCCCGGGGCCGCTGGGCCCTGTGGGCGCGGGCGCGGGCTGGAGGGACGGGTGGGAGGCAGAAGTCCTGGTCCCGGCTGTGGGTGGTGGGAAGTGGACGGTCCCTCCCCGGGCTGCCTCCAGGAGCTCTCCCACGTCCCAGGGTGCACTGAGCCCTTTGTGTGTTGCAGACTACTCCAAGGGGTTCGGAGGCCGCTACGGCGTGGAGAAGGACAAGGTGGACAAAGCTGCCGTGGGCTTCGACTACAAGGCTCAGGCGGAGAAGCACGAGTCGCAGAAAGGTCAGGCCGGAGCAGCCGCCGGGGTCACGGGGCACGTCCAGCACGCCGCCAGGCCCGCCCGGGGCAGGGTACTGGGGTGGGGGCACCGCTGGCCGTGACGTCGTGCTGGAGGAGCCCAGACGGTCAGCATTTGGGCAGGGCCGGAGCTGCGTGCAGACGGGTGTGGCGAGTCCTCCCTATCGGTGAGGAAGGCCGTGGGGAGGAGGCGCCCCGGGGTTGCAGATGGGAGCTCGTTTGCGGGCTGCTTGGGGACAGGTGACACCCCTGCCCCGGGCTGGGGGGGCGATGGTGGAGGAGCCGTGCGTGCTCCCCCTCTCCCACGGCCCCTCTCGGGGCACAGGGCAGGAGCCTGCCTTGGTTTTACGACCTCGGCGCTTTCCCCCGGGAAACGTCTGAGCCCCCATGAGCCCAGGTCCCCACCGCCATCCCCTCCAGGAAGCACTGACGCCTTCCCTTCTTGCCTGTCTCCCTGTCTGTCTGTCTTCACACCCGTGGCTGCAGACTATGCCGTGGGCTTCGGGGGGAAGTTTGGGGTGCAGAAAGACCGCCAGGACAAATGTGCCCTCGGCTGGGAGCACCAGGAGCAGCTGAAGCAGCACGAGTCCCAGACGGGTGAGCGCCGGCCTCGGGCCAGGGGGCTGGGTGCGAGGGGCCAGGCCGAGCGGCTTAGACTGGTGCCGGGCTGGGAGGCCGTGGGGCAGGGACCCCCGGGGCCGCTGGGCCCTGTGGGCGCGGGTGCGGGCTGGAGGCAGTGGGCAGTGGACGGTCCCTCCCCGAACTCTCTGGGGACGTCTCCGGGAGCTGTCCTGCGGCCCAGGGTGGCCTGAGCCCTTTGTGTGTTGCAGACTACGCCAAGGGCTTTGGGGGTCGCTACGGGGTGCAGAAGGACAGAGTGGACAAGGTAAGGCCCCCGCACACCGCAGCTCGCGGCCGTGTCCTTGAGCCCCTGCCTTGCAGCTGGGCACGGGGGCGGCCCCGGGGGGTGCTAGGAGCCCGCCCTGACCGGGAGCCATGTGAGATGGACAGCGGGCACGGTGGGGATGGCCGCACCTCTGTCCTGCGCCCCCTCTGTCACGCCCTTTCTTGGGCCCACTCTGCCCGCGTGCCAGCGGTACCGCGTGACTACGAACGAGGCAGGAGCCCGGCGACCTCTGGCCTTGCAAACTGTCGGGACCGAGGTGGCAGTGAGCGGCCTGCCGAGCAGCCAGCAAAAGGCCGTGTCTGATGGCGTGACGTGCGTAGGGACGAGGGGATCGGGCTCGCGGGGCAGGGCAGGCAGCTTGCGTTCGGCGGAGCTGGAAGCCGGGGCGAGCGCGCGTGATGCTGGGCCGTATCGGGGCAGTGCTCGAAGAGGAAAGAAGCAAAGCTCTTGTCCGCGTGCCCAAAACGCAGCAGCAGACCCCGGTGCCAGAGTTCAGGAAGGATGTGGTGGGAAAGCCCTGGATGAGCTAGCACAGCTCTCGTGCACCCGAACTTCCTTCTTTCTCCAAAGCGGAAGAGACGTGCTTCTCGGGGGAGCTGGAGATGTCTTCGGCAGTCAGAGGGCCGGAGGCGCTTTGCAGACCAGCTGCTGCCGTGGCCTGGCCAGGAAGCTGCGGGGCTGCTGGTGGCTCGTTGCCCTGCCCCTACAGTTTGTAGTACAGCGGGGTGGGGGCGCCTGTAATTGCATCCTGAAAGGTTTGGAGTGTGTCAATACAAGCAAATTGTAAAGCAGCCCGAGCCCAGACGGGCCGTCGGAGAAGATGTAGACTGAGGAGTCAGTGGGTGAGACGGACTGGGTGCGGGGCAGAGACGAGGGGGCCCTGGGCAGTCAGCTGTCAGGTGTCATAGGTCCAACGTCTATGTTCAGTCCATGCTTTTTAGTGTCCAGGAGGTTGATCATGTGGAGTTCATAGGCTCATCTCCGGGAAGTGTTTGGTAAGTTCCCTTTGAGGATCAGGACAGAGAGATGGGAGAGAGAGTGGTTTTCTTGGGAGAAATGTGCCTGATATGTATGATGGTCTGTGGGTTTTTTGTATAACATGGTCTCTATTTCACCATTTGGGATCCTGATCATGGTGTCTAAAAGGGAGATGTTGGTGCTGGAGTGCTCAAGAGCAAGTCGGATGGGGGAGGCATGGTGATTGCTGAATTTCTGATGGAACTCAGTCAGGGATCGCAGGTTTTCAGCCCAAACGATGACGATGTCATCGCTATATCTTAAGTATAGCGAGGCTCTGATGGTGCAGTCCTTGAGGAAGTCTTCTTCCAGGTGGCTCGTAAAAAGGTTGGCGTGCTGTGGGGCCGTTTTGGTGCCCATAGCTGTGCCCGTGGTTTGAAGGCAGTGCTGGTTATTAAAAGTGAAATTGTTGTGTGAGAGGATGAAGCGTACAAGGGCAGTAATGTCCTTGGGGCTGTACTCTGAGTTGTAATCTTGTTCCTGTAGCGATGTGAGGCAGGCTTGGATGCCGTCCTGGTGTGGGATGTCGGTGTGTATATATATATATATGCTGGTAACGTCCGTGGCGGCTAGGAGGGTGTTGCTGGGAAGGTGGTCTGTGTTTATAAGTTTCAGTAAAAAGCCTGTAGTGTCTTGCTCTTTGGGTGACAGGCGGTTTTAGGGTTGATTGGATAAAACCTGAGATTTCCTCAGTTAGGGTCCCGTGGTTGGATTGGGCAGGTCTGCCAGGGGTCCCTTGTTTGTGGGTTACAGGGAGCATGTAAAAGGTTCCTGGGTTGGGTACTGGGGGGATTAAGGTCTGCAGTTTTTCTTGTAGTCCTGATGGAAATGATTTGATGGTGTTGTTGAGTTTCCTGGTGAAAAGGGGAGTAGGATCTTCTTGTAGCTCTTTGTAGTAAGTGGTGTCAGAGTTGTCTGTTGGCTTCCTTTATGTAGTCTTCACGGTTTAGGATGACTATGGCTCCTCCTTTTATCTGCTGGTTTTATTACCACTCGGTAATAAAACCTACAACCCTTTTACTAATAATAGCACATTAACCAATTGTGAGTCTTAAACGTGTTACATCATGTAAACGTAACATCATTTCTCGTGGTACATTGCGAGAGTGAAATAAACCTCAGGGATATCTTTAGGTACAGAAACCCAATAATGTGTACAAGCATCCCTAGATTAAGAAATGCCCTGGTTCCCTCACCAGCAAGCCTTGCTCCCTGAGCTGTTGATCAGACAGTCCCAGGTCTCACTGGGATGTCCAGGGGCACAGTCCAGTAACAGGGCTGTCTGGAGCCCTTTAGTCCAATGACCCTTGGTGCCCAGGCTGGTTGATACCTTTTGTTTCCTGTATATTCTTTACTGGGTTATTATAGGCAAATCTGCACCTCTGTCTCCCCCTTGGGTGGCTCGACTATAGCATTGGGGGTGTTGGGTGTAGCCCATGTTGGTCTAAGGATGTAGGCAAACAAGGTTCTTTGGATGGATGTGATATCTTTTATTAAACCAATGAAATAGTTGGAGAAATTGTTCTTTACAAACTTTTGGGCACAAACACCCTTCTTCAGGCATAGGGAGAGTCTGCTGGTGTTGCGTGCATGCTCCCAGGTGGGCACCATGCAAAATGCAGGTCTGTGAAAATGCAAACACGTGGCTGGGAAGATCGGCAGAGATGTAGGTTAATAGGTGCAAGATGAGCAAGTGTGATAAACTGTTGACTGGTGATAAGGTGTAGCTGGTGAAATGTAGAGAGGTCACCTGGGGTTATCGGATGGCAGGCAGGTTATACTGTACCATAAATCCAGCATCTATATTTAGTCTGTGATTACTTGTATCCAGTAGGTTGATAAAGTGAAGTTTGTTGGCTTGTCTGTGAAAGGTGTTTTGTCAATTCCCTTTGAGGATTAAATCTGAGACTGGAGCAGGAGAGGTGGTCTTGAGAGATGTGCACCCACCAGGCACTGGTTATTTTTGTCTCGGATAGGTTTTTGGTGTGTGCTCGTTCTGTATGCAGCTGTTCGGTTTCGCCTACGTAGTTTCCATCTGGGCATTGGATGCGCTGGGTGAGAGATCTCGCATTATTTATTACGTATGTCACATTTCTGGAGGTGCGGCACTCGGACCCAGGAGTGCTGCTGGTCTCTTGTGGGGTGTAGTTATTGTGGGAGCAGTGCAGAAGTGTTGGCAGGTTTTATGTGTCTTGTCCCGGCAAGGTCTGCTCCTTCGCATATCTATCACCCACCAGCACCTCTCATGCGTTCGGCGTCTTTGTCTCTTCTCAGGTGTTTCCAGCCTCTCGCCCCTTCCAGGTTCTGCTTTGCAATGTAAATGCAATCCTCTGCTTGCTTTGGTCGCCCTGGCCCAACCCGTCAGGGACCCTCCCCTGCTCCCTTAGCTGTTTCCAGTACATGCATGTCGTGACTGTGCCAGGTCTTTGCCAACCATCTCAGTGTGGTCTCAGCCCCCCGTGTTCGGGGGCTTGTGCGTTCGGCACTTGGCACATCTGCTGTCCGCTCCACGCGCTGCTCCAGCAGTGCCGTTAAGGCCATGGGGGGAGTCGCTGGAGAGTTTCTGGCTTGCAGAACAGGTTTATTCCAGGGGTTTTATCTTGGGACCACATGTTTGGAGCTCCCAGCCCACCAGGCACCTCCGCGGGGCACCCCTCACGTCAGGGCCACACGAGCAGCCCTGTCTAATGAGGAACAGCTCCGAGCACACGGAGATCTGGGTAGCAGCACAGCCGGGTCTCCCCAGTCATGGTCAAGGCTCTCCTTCTGGCTCTGGGTCGGGTCACTCAGACCAGGGGAGACCCTCATTGCAGCAGGCCATCGGACAAGCCGGGAGCCGGCCGGCCCTGGGCAGTGTCCTGCTGGCTGTGCCCTGGGGTGGTGGCCGGCTCTGGCCCGCGGCACACTGTTGTCTCCCCCGGCAGAGCGCGGCTGGCTTCAGCGAGATGGAAGCACCGACTTCCTCCTATGAGAAAACCAAACCCGTGGAGGCCGGTAAGACCCGAGGACACCCCACCCCTGGGCTCTGCCGCTGGGAAGAGGTGTTGCCCCTTGCCTCGCCCCCCAGTGCCGGCGGCCGGGGGCTGTGCGCTGGGCACGGGCTGGGTGAGCTGGAGCAGAAGACCACGGCTTGCAGGCGGTCAGCGGGGGGCCGGCGTGGCAGGCAGGGCGCGCGGGGGACCACGCTGGGCTCGGCAGACCGAGGGGCCAGCCCGTTCCTGAGCAGCCGCCTCTGCTTGCTCACAGCGTCCAGCGGAGCCAGCAGCCTGAAGTCCCGGTTCGAGGGCATGGCCAAGTCGGCCGAGGAGGAGAGCAGGAAGAAGGCGGAGGAGGAGCGGGCCCGGCGCCAGGCCCGGGACCAGCGCGAGCGGCAGGCCCAGGCCCGGCAGCAGGTGAGGGGCCCGAGCCCGGAGCCAGGCGGGAACCCCGCTCCCGGGGACGCCCGACCTGGGTGGGATCAGCCCAGCTGCAGGCAGAGCCTCCCCCGTCCCCGGGGCGTCTGGCCTGGACTCATCCCAGTATGTCCCGCCCCGGCCTCGTGCCCAACAAGACCCTCCCCAGTGTGGATCCGGGCTTGCTGGCACGTGCTCCCGGGGCACAGCGTGACTCTCTCCCCCGGCTCAGGGCAGGACGTGGGGCCGAGTCCCGCGGTGGAGAAGGAGGGTCTCACGGGACCCGGTCCATCGGGAGCAGGGGTGGGAGCTGCTCTGGGCCTCGTGCGGCGGAGCTGACACCTCGGACGTCTGTCCCCGCAGGAAGCCCCCAAGGCTGCAGCGGTCTCCAAGGAGCCGGTCCCCCCGACACCAGCTCCGGGACCCAAAAGGATTTCCGAGTACGCTGCTGCGCCGCCCGTGCCCGTGCCCGTGCCCGTGCCCCAGCAGGTATGTGCCAGTGCCAGGGGGTCTGGCCCCGGGAGATGCCACGGACAGCCGTGGCCAGGGGAGAGCAGCGTGGGGGACGGGAAAGCACCCCCACTTCACCGGGCGGAGAGACGTGGGACTGCGGGGGGGGGGGGGCGGCCGCGTGCGCCCGGCGGGGGGGACCAGAGCCCCGTGCTCTGTCATCTCGGACGGGAAGCTCCTGTCCCCCCGCTGGGAGCGGGGAGCTTGCTTTGGCAGACGGGGCTCGTGTCTGTCTCTTCTCGTTGTTGGAAAGCAGAACGTAATTTTAATTAGCCTCCAGCTCCGGCAATGGCAGGGCGGAGGTATTCCCACGCTTGCGAGGGTGGACGTAGGCTGGACCGCCGGCAGCCCTGAGCTCTGGCTGGGGCTGAGCATTGCCCCGATGAGACGTGGGGCTGCGGGAGTGGTGACCCCCGGTTCCTTCCCCAGGCTGAGGCAGAGCCGCAGGACGAGGAGGAGCCCCCCGCGCTGCCCCCACGCCCCGCAGACCTGGGCGAGGAGCCTGGGGGGCCGCAGGAGGTGCCTAAGCCAGAGCCACCCGTCTACAGCGAGAGCATCGAGCTGGACGCAGACTATGAGGAAGTGCCCGAGCCCTCGGACTACGACGACGGTGGCGTCGCCGACTACGAGGAGCTGCCGGAGCCCACGGGCGAGGACGAGGGCGACGACTACGAGGAGATCCTTTCTGACCCAGAGCCGCATGGCGAACAGAGCGTGCCCTGCCCCGGTGGGTTGCGTGTCCAAGCGTGTGCGGTGTCCCAGCCGGAGCATCCCAGGGGCTGCGTATCGCTGCGGGGAGCCCCGCTGCTGGCCGGAGCTGCAGTAATGGGTGCATGGCAGGGTGGGAGCGAGTGTTTCCCTGCCCCGAGCCATGGGCGCAGCCACACTCGGCCTCACCCTGCATCCAGGCAGGTGCCACGACCCCGCAGCACCAATTCCTGCCTCTGCCCCATCAGAGGGGGGCCGCAGCTCGCACAGGGGCTGCCACGGGCAAAGCTGGGGGTGCATCCATTCTTGCCCCTGGGCCGGCTCCGGCTGGGTCTGGGTTAGGGAGAGGGAGCAGCCTCCATGGGTGGATCAAGGATGTTGGAAAGTGGGGTGCAGACAGAGAGGGGCATCGTACGTAGAACACAAGGCATTTTTCGCCCCTTAGAAAGAAACTAGGAGTATTACGAATAGGCCGGAAGCCGAGGGGTGTAGCACAGACTGTAAGATCAAAAGAAAAAGAAATGTAACATCATGGGAAGATGCCTTCATTTGCTGGAGCAGATTCTGCCCAAATGCACAACTGGCCAGGCCAAAAGTAGCCCAGAGACATTGCTTATTGAGTCCTCATGTTACTCAAATGAAATGTAAATTGCTTTCATAAATGCATCCAGAGGGATGCCCCCCCCCGCCGATGCATGTTCACCCCAGCTCACGCTCCCACGCCTGAGCTGATGCTTGTAGCCAGAGTTAAGAGCAGTCTTCAGGGCTGCAATGTCAAGGGAGCGACTAATACTAAACCGTGGGAGAAAGTAAAGCTTGATGAATGCAGCATCCAGACCATGCGAGAGCAGAGGGTCGTTAACACCGGGGAGCGAGGAGATTGCAGCGAAGTCCGGGGACCGGGGAGCTCGTTTGTGGAGTGGGGTGGTCACACCGGCGGCCCAGGCTTGACCTGGCCTGTGCTTTCCTGCAGAAGAGGCTGAGAACGTGTACGAAGTGGACATCGCTGGGATCCGTGCCATAGCCCTGTACGACTACCAAGGAGGTGGGTCTGTGCCGGGGCGCTGAGTGGCTGCAGAGCAGAGGGAGGGAAGCTATGCAGTGAAGGATGGCGAAGCTGCTGGGGGGGTTCCTCGGGTTCAGGCATCCGGGATTAAGCCCCCTTGCAGCCCCAACGTAGGCTGCTTCGTTCCTCCGCTGGTGCCCGACGGCCGCAGACCCGGCCTGCGAGCGGGTGGATTCAGGCTCCAGTTCAGACTGTCCAAACCTGGAGCCGGTGCTGGGGTGGGACACGGGGAGGGGTCCTGGACCCTGCCACCTGCCTCCCGGGGACTCACGGCCTGCTTGGTGTTCGCAGAGGGGGACGACGAGATCTCCTTCGACCCCAACGACACCATCACGCACATCGAGATGGTGGACGAGGGCTGGTGGCGGGGCCAGAGCCGCGGCAAAGTCGGCCTCTTCCCAGCCAACTACGTGAAGCTGCTCGAGTGAGGTCTGCTCCTGCTGGAGCCCCCGCCCCGCCTCGCTGCCTCCCTTTGCTTCAGCCAGGACCCCCAGCACCGTCCCAGCTTCCCGGGGCTCGGCCCAGCGCATCTGGGGGGAGAGCGGCGAGGAAGAGCCGCCGGACTCCCAGGCTAGCCTGTGCACGGGGAGGGAGAATCGCAGGGTCTTTGCCCCGCGCCGTGCCATGCTGGAGAGCCCAGGGGGTGCGAGAGGCAGGCGTGACCTGTCCCCTCTCGAGGAGACTAGCTCCAACCTGGCCCCAGGGTGTGTGCAATAAACCCTACGGCTTTTCCTTCCGGGGGCAGTGGTTCCCAGCCAGGCTGGGGCAGGTGTGTGGCTGCCATGGGGTATGGGACCTTCCCCCAGACTGCCACGCGCAATCAGCCCCCTGCTTGTAATTGCCAACATCTGCTGCGTCTCGTAGCCCCTCTCCGCCGTGCGGGGGATAAGTCGGGTTCCTGGAGGACCGGTATCGCTGCAGCCGGTCCCCATCCGCAGCAAGGGCCCCGGTGCCAGCGTCTCCACAGGGCTCGGGGTGGGACGTGGTCTGCCCCCACCCCGGGCACTGGCACCTTCACCTGCCCTTGCCTCCACGAGGCTTCCTGAGCTTCTGCTGACGATGATCTAGGCTGTAATGTAGACCCCGTCTGTTGGCACAGCCACTGCGGGCACCAGCAATAAAGGAGAATCCCGCCAAGGACGCAGGCTCCTCGCCTCTGTCAGGCAGCCCCTGGGCTGGATCCTGCGCACCAGCCGTCCGGGAAAGCCCAGCGTGGGAGCTCACGACCGAGTGGGCTGGGACTCCAAGGCTGTGATGCAAGCCTGGGATTCGGGGGGTGGGGGTCTTGCCTGCTTCTAGAATCGGACAATGAGGGTTGGCGGGAGCTCAGCACATCGCATCTCGCCCAACCCCCTGCTCCAAGCAGCACCAGCCCCCACTGCATCATCCCAGACAAGACTTTGTCTACCTGGGTCTTCAAAACCTCCAAGGATGGAGACTGCACCACCTCTCTGGATAGCCCGTTCCAGTGCTTCACCACCCTCCTCATAAGAAGTTTTTTCCTAATATCCAACCTCAACTTCCCTTACTGCAGCTTGAGCCCACTGCTCCTTGTCCTGTCACCTGCCCCCACTGAGAACAGCCCGGCGCCATCCTCTTTGCAGCCCCCGGCAGGGAGGTGACGGCTGTGTAACCCTGGCAGTGGGGCTACCTGCAGCCACGTCCACATTTTCGGGATCCTGGGGCCAGTCTGCATCGGTCAATTCCCACTCCGTTCACAGGCTGGGAGCCACCCCTCTGGAGCGCTCTCCCGTGGCTCTCCCTGCACCAGCCCACACACTAAATGCAATCGTCTATTATTTACAACAGTAACTGAGAAGTGAACAGGTTCACCATCCCATAAATAACAAACACGATATTTTCAATAAGCTTGATGATAATCTACGCTAACAAATAAAAGAAAGTATACTTATATAGGGCAGGGGGGAAATAATTAGGTTAACCACTTTAACACTCAGGCAACTTATAACAGGTATGTACGTACACCTAGTCAGCTAGAACTGCACAGAATCGTTCTGCCAAATGCAAAGTAATCCACAACCAATCTGGTAAGCAAAACTTCTCGCTGCAGACCTCAGCTACTCTCCTTCAGCCCTCTCAGCAGCCGCTCTCTCCTTTTTCCCCGGCTTCCCACCCCGGAGGTACAGCTGCCCACGCGCGTGCACGCGTTCTGCAACCCTCAGCTCCAAGCTGGTTATATCGGCTATTGCGTCCCTGTACAACAGCCTGCTGCAAATCCCCATCCCAACAGTGCAAATACCCAGGTTGGGCTTGCACGCTCTGAGCAAACCCTTCAGCGCCGTTACAGCTGCTATTCAATCCCCACTCGGTCTTCTCTTCTGCAGACTAAATAAACCCAGTTCCCTCATTCTCTCCTCACCAGTCATGTCTGCCAGTCCCCAAACCATTTTTGTCACCCTCTGCTGCCTCTCTCCAATTTGTCCACATCCTTTCTGTAGCAGGAGGGCCCACAGCTGGACACAGGACTCCAGATGTGAATGCCGAATAGAGGGGAAGAATCAGTGCCCTCGACCTGCTGGCAACGCTCCTGCCGATGCCGTTAGCTGCCTTCTCACCAAAGGTGCATTGTTGCTTCCTTTCTGCTTTCCTATTGTGGCTTCCAGGAGCTGGTCGTGGCCCTTTATGAGGAGCAGGATCCCTTGTAAGGGGCTGTCCCAGCCTGGAGCTGTTTGCAGCAGTGTCACTGCTGGCGACACACAGAGGTGGGCCGCGCGTCGACAGGAGTTGTAGGTGACAGACCTGGGAGGTGACGGTGGGCTCTGGTGTTTAAATTGGTCCAGAAGTGGGTGACAACGATGATCAAGGGCCTGGAAACCAAGCTGCGCAAGGAGAGGCTGAGGGAGCTGGGTGCGTTCAGCTTGCAGAAAAAGGCCGTAAGGGGGGACACGACAGCAGCCTTCAAATGCCATAAAAAAGGGGGAAATGCCTTTCCTGCATTGCTGTGGAGAGGAGGGCACAGACCAGTGGCTGGAAGTTGCAGCCAAGCAGGGGGTCAGGAAAAGCTCCTTCACTGCCAGAGCAAGGAGGCAGGGGCAGAGGTGCCCCGGGAAGGGGGCACTCTTCATCTCTGGTGGTGTTCAAGGAGAGGGTGGACAGCCGCTGGGCAGGGATGATCTAGGACAGGGGTGAGTAAAATACAGCCAGGGCAACTTGTCTGGTCTGCAGCAGGTCCCTTGGCCCCACTTGTCCCAGGTGCGAGGGGCAGCCCAAACCGTGGCATGCATGGCTGTTTCTGCCACCCTCGGGGGTGCGACGGGGCTGGGGTGGTGCAGAGGCCAGACGATTTCCTGGCAGCCCCAGCAGTGCACGCCCAAACCTACGGCCAGAGGCACCGCACGGAGCGGGCGGGCAGGATCTCCACTGAGACGAGCTGGACCTGCACAGGCACCAGGACAGACGGGACAAGGCTGTGGGTGGGTGGGCGGCAGGACTGGGGATCGGGACCGTGGGTAGTGACAGCACAGGGCTGCGGCAGAGCCGTGATCTGCTCCTCGTACGCCCCTGCCCACAGAACCGGCTCCCGTCGCAGGGATGCGCGGCGCAGTTCGTGGCTGTGAGCCGGGGCCAGCTGCCTGCTTGCACCGCCTCAAGATCCCCATCCCCATCCCCACCTGGATGCAGCCCCATCCCAGCCACCCGGCTGCACGGGGGGACAACTAGGGAGTTTTGGCGAGCTATTGTGGGGGAATGCTGACCCAGCTCGGCAGCTCACTAAAACGCCCTACGTGTCCCAAAACAATTGCTTACCCCTGATCTGGGACTTATGTTGCCTGGAGTGCACTGGGAATAGCAGCAGCTGGAAGCCCAGGAAATCCCCATCCTTGCACTTGGGAGGAGCAGGTGGCAATGAGGGCGGCTGTGCTCAGAAGCAGCAGATGAAGGCAGAGCTCCACGCCTCGTCTGGACCTTGGTACTTGGGGGACAGGTGAACTGGCAGGCTGGAGCCTGATAGAGGAGGCAAGACACAGGTCTGCAGCCCAGCCTTGCATACAGTCAATATGAGGCTGGTTCTCATATTCCAATAATTGTTTCTTCTCTGTTTGGTTTGAGTCCAGTTTCTTTCTGTCACTGAAACATTTGGGGCTGGAGTGAAGCAGGCCTCTTGTGAGCTTGGCGGTAGCAATTCGCTCATGCTTACGTCCTTGGGAAAGTAGAAGGAGGGTTGCTCACCCCTTCCTTTGCCATCAGGGAGGGCCCCTGGCCGCCACACTGATTCCTCTTCACCTTAGCTACCGTCTTCCCAGACGAGGCCACTTTGTTTTCACACCTTAGCTAAGAAACTTAACAGCAAAGAAAAAGAGCCTTTAGTTATGTCAGTCAGTACTGCTAACGCTTTTAGGACATGGCCATGCTAATCCCTATGTGCATGATCTAATTTAAAGTCTTCTCTTAGGATGCCTCCATTCAGGCGTTGTGCGCTGTTTAATTGGATGGCATTCCTGCTTTACCCGACGGGTTCGATCGCCTTTTTTACATTCCCAGCAAAGCGAGTTGTCATGTCTGCAAAGGTCCCCTCTGCAGTTGCTCAGAACCAGGTTTTTGCACCTTCTGCTTTAGCTGCTCTTCTGCAGCTGGGCCAGGTCCCTTGGCAATGGCTACCACTGGCAAAAACATGGGAAGAGCTGGGTTAGGTTTCTGGAGGCCAGGGTGAGGAGGCTAAGGAGGGTGCTGGCTCTCCAGCTGGGGTGTGTGGAGGTGTGTTTGCTGTCCCCAACACAGACCGTTGCAGCGCAGGGCGTCATGGATGTGGGTAGGACGCCGAGCTGGATTGGGTGAGGGACACATCTGCAAGGACCCTGGGGCAAGATCATAGTAGCGATCTAGGAAGAAAGGGGTCAGGTCTACCTGGGCTCTTGACATGGCCCATGGGTTCCTCATGCCCAGAGCCTCCTTGTTCGTCCTCTATTGTCGGACAGGGATCCAGCCTCCCACACCCCTGACTTCCCCTCCTGTGCACCCGGGGAAAAGCTGAGAAACAAGCGGGGCTGTAGCCCAGGGTCCGGACCTCAACTTCTGGTGCGATGCACGTCTGCTGCTCTCAGAGCAGTCAGCAATGTGCACAGTGGATTTTGACACCCGGGGGACAGCTGGGGTTTGCCATGCAGCAGGCTTCAGGGACGTGACATCTCCTGGGAGCAGGTAATTCCAGGACTGGCTTTGGCCTGGGACGTGCCGTGCCCCTCGCTGACGCTGCCTGAGAGCAAGCAGCAGGATGTGGAGGCCAGCAGGGGAGTGCACCCCACCCCACCCCGACCAGGGATCAGGGCCACACTGTGCGGGGGAAGGGACTGTTCCTAATCACCTTCTTCTCCTCCAAGTGCTTAGAAATGGGTTCCTTGAGAACCTGCTTCATGACCTTTCCAGGGACTGAGGTGAGGTTGATGGGTCCGTAGTTCCCTGGATCCTCCTTCCACCTTTTCCTAAATATGGGCACTATGTTTGCCTTTTTCCAATCATCCAGGACCTCTTCTGATCACCACGAGTTTTCAAAGATGGCCCGTGGCTCTGCAATCACATTGGCCAACTCCCTCAGCACCCTTGGGTGCATCCCACCCAGCTCCATGGACTTATACATGTCCAGCTTTCTGAAGTAGTCCCTAACCTGAACTTTCAGCACTGAGGGCTGCTCAAGTCTTCCCCAAACTGTGCTGCTTGGTGCAGTAGTCTGGGAGTTGCCCTTGCCTGTGAAGATGGAGGCAAAAAAGGCCTTTTCTGCATCCTCTGTCACTAGCTTGTCTCTCCCATTCAGTAAGGGACCCTCACTTCCCCTGATTCTCTTCTTGCTACCAACATGCCTGTAGAAGCCCTTCTTACACTTCACATCCCTTGCTAACTGCAACTCCAATTACACTTTGGCCTTTATAATCTTTCCTAGTTATTTGTTCAAGCTTCTGCTTCCTATAAGCTTCCTTTTGGTGATTTATTTTCCTGAAGACTTCTCTGCTAATCCAAGCTGGTCTTCTGCCATACTTGCTAGTCTTCATGCACATCGGGAAAGTTTGTTCCTGCACTCTCAGGAAGGCTTCTTTGAAGTCCAGCCAGCTCTCCTGGACTCCTCTCCCCTTCAGACTGGCTTTCCAGGGGATCCTGCCTGTGAGTTCCCTAAG
>NC_143398.1:989934-1032523 GCF_052110815.1 Crocodylus siamensis | reverse complement strand
GCCAAGCCCACACCAGCACACACGTCTGCAGAAATGATTTCCTGAACATCCCGGTGATAGGGAGTGCACAACAGAGCTGCTCCGTCGCAGCGCCGAGTTGAGACGGTAGCCGGGAGGCAGCGAGTACAGTAGTCGGAAGTGGTCTCTTCTGGGACCTGTTGCTGACAGGAGAGGGTATCTGTTTAATCTTTGTAGAGGTGGCCAAGGATAACTATGAGAGGCGACATACTGACTCTGGATTAACTTCAAAACTGAATCAAGATGTTTAAAGAGCAGAATCGTACCAAAAGGAAAACATGGCTATTGACTGCAAACCAGACTAATCCACATCAGGAGTGAAGCCATGCTGAGGGGGCAGAGGACATTAACTTTAGAGGTAAGAGGAGCATCCGACTGCAACTACTTCTCCAAAACACGGTGTTTCTCACTGCTTGGTTATCTCGAAAGGCGGCTGTGCATCCTGACGGCGGAGGTGTTTAGTGGACACTCTCTCAGCCATGATTGGAGGAACAGAGACACAGAAAGCAAAAAAGTGAAGACAGTCACTAACTGCCGAGCCCTAGATATCACTTCTTTGGTGAAAACCCTGGGCTGAGCTCTCCAGGTCTGCACCGAACCAGGGCAGGTTGCAGGGGAGCAAACACAACAGCATCCAGCCGTAGAGCCCGTAGGCAGGGGAAGACTTCTGGAGAGAAGTGAAACAACAAATTCAACACCAATGCCCGCGTCAGGAAGAGGAAACAGGAGATGGGGGTGGGCAGGTGGGCCCGGCCCCCGGGGCTGCTGGAGCCCTGCCAAGGAGACCTGGCATCTCCCCTCCCCTGCGGGCACGTGCCGGGGGCTCCCGGGGCTGCGATGCTCCCGGGGGTGTCCTGGCCCCGGCCCGGGCTGGGCAGGTGGGGAGCAGGCCCTGATGTCATGCTCAGGGGGCAAGCCCGGGGCAGGGTGGGGAACCCCAGTGTCCAGACCCCCCCCGGCTCTACCCCCGGGACCCACTCCCAAGTTAGAGAGAGGACCCAGGTGTCTAGGCTGTCCCCCCGTACTGCTGGGACCCCCCCCCCACACTCCCCAGACCCTCTCCCAGCTAGGGCAGCCTCCCCTGCAGCCCCCGAGTCTCCGGTGAGAGATAATGAGACATCCGGTGCAGAGTGGATGCGTTGGGGTCACCCAGGATCATCTGCCTGGGGACCTGGTCCCGTCCCCAGGGGCCACGTTTTGGGTCCTTCCAGTGAACTGTAATTAGATATTTAGCTGGCAGTAACTGTGGCAGAAAGCCACCTTCGTTTCCCCCCAAAATCTCTGCCCTGTGACACTGTGACTAAAATCTCTGTGCTGCAGCCATTTGATGAGGGTGGGCCCAGAACAGGGGATTGCACCCTCGGCCTGTCGCTTTAGGTAACCTGAGCTGGCTGCAGTCCTGAGGGAGGGGGGAAACCTGCTCCCTCTGCCCACGGGACTGGCATCAGTTACCTGGGTGAGGGGCATCTACCTGGGGGGCGGGAATCTGCCCGGTAACAGGTGATGTATTTCAAGTTGGTTGGCTGACAGCCAACCGGGGTTGACCTCCCCTGGCCCAGGTGAGTGAGGTCACGGGGGCTGTATAGGTTGTGGGGGGAGGGAGGCTCGCTCTCTTCGGCCATGAGGTGAAGCAGCAGCCAAGCAGGGGACACAGAGGAGCACAACCAACTAAAGTTGGCTCTCTCCCCCAAACTCACGAGCTAGAAACCGCCTGCTTCAGAGGGGAAGATGCTTGTGAGTAAGCTACTTGAGATCTGATGAGATATTTAGCGAGTGTCCCCAGAGATCCGGGTGTGGGGTGAGTGCCCAGCCCCCGATGCCACCTCTGGGTGCGGCCTGGGCCTGCTGCTGTCAGGGGGGTGGATGTGGGGACTGGCCAGCTCTTGGACTGACCAGGCCTGACCCAGCCCTCACTGCACTGCCCCAGCCGCACAGCTCTGGGGGGCCCAACAATTCATCTCCTCCAAGCAGGATCACGTCAGTCCCTAGCACTAACCCCCCCGCTGTCTCCCCGGCCTGGCCGCTGAAGGCTGAGGGGGGGCCCGGTGACCGTCTATAAACTAACTGGGGGGGACCAGAAGGGTTTGGGGGAGACGTTGTTTCCCCGAGCGCCCCCTGGCAAACAAGGAACAACGGACACAAGCTGTGGGAGAGGAGGTTTAGATTAGACATCCGCAAGAACTGCTTCCCGGTCAGGGCGGCTAGGAGCTGGAGCCAACTTCCAAGGGAAGTGGTGCTGGCTCCTACCCTGGGGGGCTTTAAGAAGAGGCTTGATGCCTACCTGGCTGGAGTCACTTGAGTCCAGTCTTTTTCTCCCGCCCAGGCGGGGGTTGGACTTGAAGATCTACAAGGTCCCTTCGACCCCACTTCTGTGATTCTATGAGTGCGCACGCACCAGCAAATAGGCCAGTGAAACACGCCTTCCTGAAGACATGATGGTAGCGGTGCCCAGTGCCCGGCCAGTGATGGGAAAATCCGTGGGAGCGACGGGTGTGCGAGGCACCGGTCTGCGGTAGACGTGAGACCAGAGGGAAAGATCGTAGGGTCAGGATGAGTGCAGGCGCTGAGCCCACGGAGACGGGAGGATTCAGTCTGTGCCTGGGGGACGAGGAGGTCGTCGCTCCCAGCCCCACGGGTGTGGAAGGACAGGGGAGAAGGGCTGGGCGGGCATCTCCCTCTGTCCCAGGGTGGCAATTACTTCGGCTGGAGGGCTGCAGGATGGGTTGTGGCGAGCTGTGGAGGGCTGCATGGGTGGCCCCGCCCCTCGGAAGGTGCCCCGCCCCCTGGTCACCATCCTGGGACTGGATGGCCCATCCCCTAACCCCTGACCTTTGCCCCCAGATGCCCCTTCCCTTGCCCCCCAGAAATGCTCCCTTGGGGCAGGGAGTTGCCATCAGACAAGAAAACCGAATCCCACCCTGCAAGTGGGTCCCCTGCTACAACAGATCACTACCAGGAGCCCGGGCTGCGTCGGCAGGAGCACGGCCAGCACATCGAGGGCAGCGATCCTCCCCTCTATTCGGCGCTGGGGAGGCCACGTCTGGAGTCCGGTGTCCAGCTGTGGCCCCCGCTACAGCCAGGATGTGGACACTGGAGGGAGTCCAGTGGAGGGCATGGAAAATGGTTGTGGGGCTGGGGTCAGGACTCATGGGGAGAGGCTGAGGGAACTGGGCTGGTTTACTTCGGAGAAGAGAGGACTAAAGGTGCCGCACAGGAAAACTGGAAGTGCGGGCAGTGTCTCGAGCAAACGTGAAAGACCGCGGCTGGGCAGGACTGGGTTGAGGCAGCAAGACGGCCACAAGAAAATCAAACTCTGGTAATTAATGGCGTGCAGCCCGTGAGGCGTAAGAGACTGGAGTGCTCACGGTACCCAGTACCAGCCCCACGCCATAGGATGATACAGCGGTAATACCAGTGTCCTCGGCCTTGCACCACGCCTGAGCCTAAAAAAATAAGTGATGGTTAAAAGTATCGGCAGCGACCTGACACACTCATTGCATAAACGTAACAAGACTCAGAGAGCAAGCCAGAAAGCCAAGAGGCCTGGGGAGACACCCGCACACACACACCCGAGAAGCCGAGGTGGCGGAAAACACGACTGCAAACACACCCTGGGAACGCATCCCCCGTTGATGAAGAGCGATTTCCCAGAGCAAACGTCCCAGCTCCCTCCGCAGCGTTGCGGGAGATCAGTGCACCGGGCTGCACCTCGCCCCACTCGCACCTGTGTCTGTCCCTGCGCCGCGCGTGTGTGGGTAGTTCTGGCGCATTCATTTCTGAGTGCAGGCAGTCCGTGTCTGAACACGTGTGCTAAACCCGTGTGTATGCTCCTGGGCTCACCCGGGTGGACCCTGCGGTCTCCGCTCCTCGCTTTCTCCACGACCCGGGTGACACGGCTGCTTGCTCGGCTCCTTCCTCACATAACCCGAGCCCAGCACCGCCAGCCCCGGGCATGGACACGCTGCCCCGCCACCCACAGCACCCCAGGCCTGGCTCCAGCGCGGGCAGGACTGCGGGTCGGGAGTGAGGGGCACCAGCAGGCGCAGAGTGGGGGGCGGGGGCTGCGGGTGGGCAGTGGGGAGCATGGCTTGGGAGCCGGGCACTGAGAAGGCTGAAGTCGGTTCCTTATTCTGTTCCCTCAGCACCTGCGGATGAAGGTCATCCGGGCCCGCCGACTTGGACACATCTAAGCCCTCCAGGTAATCCTTAACTAGGTCTGAACTAGCAGTCGGGGGACTCGCAGCCTTCCCGGGCCTCTCTACACTGTCACCCGAGAGCGCCCCATTGTCAGCAGACAGGGACATGGAGGCAAAGAATTTGTTGGAGAGTTCGGCCTTCTCTCGCGCGTCCATCACCGACTGCCCTGCCCTGCCTCGTAGGGGTCCAGTGTTACCCTGAGACTTCTTGCTCCCTGTAAACTTGAAGAAGGACTTCTTGTTATCCTTAATCCCAGAAGCTAATCTAAGCTCCAGTGCTGCTTTAGCCTGCCTCACCAAATCCCTACAAGCTCAGGTCAGGGAGGTGTGCTCCTCCTTTGCCCCTGCCCCCTGCTTCCACCACCCGTATGCTATTTTCTTTGCCCTCAGGCCAGCCTGGATATCTGTGCTCAGCCATGGAGGTTTCTTGGGCCCTTTTCCCACCTTCCCGGACAAAGGAATTGCGTCCTGCTGCGCCCCAAGGATAGCCTCCTTGAGGAAGGACCACCTTTCCTGGACCCCCATAATAGCTACCCGCTGGGCTCCGAGTGCCTCCCTGACTACTGCCCTGAGCACATCGAAGTTGGCTTTCCTAAAGTCAAGCATTTGCACTGTGCTAGTTCCCCTCCCCACCTTCCTCTGAAGAGCAAACTGGATCATTTCATGATCACTGTCCCCAGCCTCCCTTGTACTAGAACCTGCCCCACAGGTTGTCCCCAGAGGCTAACACCAGATCCAGTACGGCGTTTCCCCTCATGGGGACGAGCACCTCCTGCACGGGGTGTAGGTCCTGGATGCACATCAGGAGCCTTCGTGAGTGGCTCGACCTGCCCGACTGCTCCTCCCAGCTGATGTCAGGGTAATTCATATCCCCCGTGACCACAACATCCCTTGCACGCACGGCCTCCCCCAGCTGCAGGGAGAATTGCACATTGAGCTCTTCCGCCTGATGTGGTGCCTGTAGTAAACCCCTACCACCAGATCCCTCTCCCCCCGCCCTCCTTGAAGTTTGACCCACAGGGTCTCAGTTAAGCTTCCTCTGGTCCCATTTGGCAGGTAGAACTGGTATACTGGTCCCTGACATAGAGCACAACCCCTCCACCTTTTCCCCCCTTCCTATCTCTTCTAAACAACCTATAGCCCTCTATGTTTACTGCCCAGTCAAGTGTTTCATCCCACCATGTCTCTACTCCAAGAAGTACTTTTTTAAATATATAGGGGGTAAAAAGAAGGTACCAGGTAATATAGGGCCTGTGCAGGATATGCTACGAAATGTGGTTGTCACACCAGATGGCAAAGCTAACCTCTTTAACAATTTTTTTGCCTCCATCTTTTTGAGGAGGGACCGGGACATCCCCCCCACTGGGCTCCCTGATGGGCCCAGGGGATGCGCTGCTAGGCCCAGGGTCAGAGAGGACCTAGTTAGGGAACTTCTGGAGGGACTGGAGGTGTTCAAATCAGTTGGGCAGGACAATCTCCACCCCCGGGTGCTGAGTGAACTGGCTGAGGTCATTGCGGGACCCCTGGCACGGCTGTACGAGCACTTGTGGTGCTCTGGTGTTGTGCCACAGGACTGGAAAAGGGCCAGTGTGGTCTGGATTTTCAAGAAAGGGAGGTGGGAGGACCCAGGAAACTACAAGCCTGTTAGTCTTACCTCAGTCCTGGGCAAGCTCTTTGAGAAAATTATCCGGGAGAGTATGCTTAGGGTCAACCAACATGGGCTAATTCGAGGCAGGTCCTGTCAGACCAACCTAGTGGCCTTCTAAGACCAGATCACCAAATCCTTGGACATGGGTGTCGCGGTGGACATAGTCTTTCTGAACTTTCGGAAGGCCTTCGACACTGTCTCTCACCCCATTCTCACTAAGAAATTAGGTGACTGTGGCATCGATGCCTACACAGTCAGATGGGTCACAAAGTGGCTGGAGGGCCGCACCCAGAGAGTGGTGGTGGACGGGTCATGTTCGACCTGGAGGGATCTGGGCAGTGGGGTCCCCCAGGGCTCGGTCCTCGGGCCCGCACTGTTCAACATCTTCATCAGTGACTTGGACGAGGGGGTAAAAAGCACCTTGTTCAAGTTCGTGGATGACACTAAGATGTGGGGGATGTGAGCATCCTGGAGGAGAGGGACAGGCTGCAGTCGGACCTACCTAGGTTACAGGGATGGGCAGATGAGAACAGGATGGGATTCAACACCGACAAGTGCAAGGTGCTACACCTGGGGGGGAAGAACCAGCACCGTACCTACAGGCTGGGGAACTCCCTTCTTGTCAGCACAGAGGCAGAAAAGGATCCTGGAGTCATCATTGATGCCAAGATGAACATGGGCTGGCAGTGTGGGGACGCAGTCAGGAAGGCCAGCCACATCTTGTCATGCATCCAGAGATGCATCTCGAGCAGGTCCAGGGAGGTGATCCTCCCCCTCTATGCGGCACTGGTCAGGCCGCAGCTGGAGTACTGCGTCCAGTTCTGGGCGCCACACTTCAGGAGGGATGTGGACAGCATGGAGAGGGTCCAGAGGAGGCCACTCGCATGGTCAGGGGACAACAGGGCAGGCCCTATGAGGAGAGGCGACGGGACCTGAACCTGTTTAACCTCCACAGGAGAAGGCCGAGGGGGGATCTGGTGGCTGTCTACAAACTGGCCAAGGGGGACCAGCAGGCAATAGTAGAGTCCCTGTTCCCCCGAGCACTACTGGGAGTAACAAGGAATAACAGCCATAAGTTGACAGAGAGCAGGTTCAGGCTAGACATCAGGAGACGCGACTTCACGGTCAGGGCTGCTAGGATCTGGAACGAACTTCCAAGCAAAGCGGTGCTGACTCCTACCCTGGGGGTCTTTAAAAGGAGGCTTGATAATCACCTGGCCTGGCTCGTTTGATCCCAGTACTCTTTCCTGCCATGGCAGGGTGTTGGACTTGATCTGCTCAGGTCCCTTCCAACACAACCAACTGTGGCAGGAAGCCACCTTTGTTTCTTCCCAAATGCTCTGCTCTGTGACAGTGTGATTAGGATGGGCCCAGCAGAGGGGGCATCAGCCATGCGGGGGACTCAGACGTAGAGAGGAGCTTGACCATCTGAAACAGGCTCTCTCCCCCATAGCTCAGGAGCGGGGAACGGCCTGCCTCCAGAGGGGACCTCCAACAGGCTCAGGATGATGCTTGTGAGTAAGCTACTCGAGATCTGGGTAGATATCTAGCTGGCAGTAACTCAGACGCGTGATCAAAAGGCTACCTCAGCCAGACTGTTTGCTTGATGGGATTTCTATGATATCGCTCTATCTTGTACCGTATTTTCACCCTACCCCTGTAATCAATACAGTTCTCCTTTGTGACTGGTGTGGGAGACTTCTTGTGGGGGGGTCTAAATTATGCCTAAGAGACCCCTTAGGTCGCAGACTAAGAAGGACTTTCCTTTTTTCCCCCTTGACTTGGGGAAGTGCCCCAAGTGCCTGTACCGGGTCAAGTACCCGTCGGACTATTAGGTCTGTGTTTCCCCGAGGACACAGGGCCGAGACAGTCCCTTCTCGGGGTGGTGGCGGCACGTTACCCCCAGACTAGCGAGTGTGCTCCGGGAGAGGGGTCGGCCGAGCATAAGGCACCCTAGGGAGGATTTCGGAGCCTGGAAGGTGGTCAGGGGCAGGGAGGTGGGGGGGCTCAACGCAGGAGTGCCCCCTACTGGCCCGCCACAAGGTACTCTTGTTAGAAATATTATTGAAAATGCATTATCAATAGTGTTGTTAGGACAGCACAGCTGCCAGCTCTCGCTCTCCCTGGTGGGAGAAGGGGGGGAGGTTGGAAAAGCTACTAAAGGCTCTTTGTATTAAGGTATCACTCTCTCTTTGTTTTGCAAATTTACTATCTCTTTGTTACAGTAAAGCTTATACTCCTTAGCGTTCTCATGCAGATAAGAGTAAATTGCCATTTCTTAGTTCTGTCCTTGAAGGCAGGAAAGGTTTGAACTTTTTGTAACCTGAAGTACTTTCTGAGCAAGCGCAATTAGCTAATACATATAAGCCTATCCGCCCCGCATACTTAAGTAGTTAATTATAATACACATGCGATGGATGACGTGACGTCATTTCATATATATTTGTATGAACCGGAAATGAGTTGTAAGAGTTCCTGCTTCTGTACACATGCTCAGGAGAGAGGGGATAAAGCCTGCTGAGAAGTGTTCCCCGCGGGCAGAGATTGTGGTCTTTTGTCTTCTCTCTCTGACCCTATTTGCAAATATATACCTTTTATATTACCAACAATGTGTGCCTAAAGGATCATTGTTTATGAGCCTCCAAAGAAACGAACCGTAATTTTTACATCACTCTGATCCTATTCCGTTTTTGGTTTCCTTGCTTTTTTGGGAAACTACTGTCCCTGGTTTGCCCACCGTACCAGTCACAGCACTCATTTTTCCCAGTGCCCTGTAAGGCACTCTGTACAATTTAATTGCTTAGTTGTGGGAAGGCCTGACGCTATGCCAAGACACTGAGCATAACTAACTCAGTTTGCCCATTACTCCTGTGGGCACTGGACCTCCAAAAAAGCACCGTGGAGATAGCCTGTCAGTGTTTCTATAGCTGAACACTTGACACAGGGGGTAGGAGGACATAGTGTGGTCAGCAATACGGGGGCTTTTAAGGCTAATTGAGACGTATGTGCCATTATGTAGCTGAGACCGGGAGGAAACTCCAGGAAGTGGTGCACTTGGTGTATGATATGACAAACCCGAAGTGTGCCAGAAACCTCATGGATCTGAGCCTGAGAAGATGCGTGCAAAGGTGCAGGAGCCCAGTTAATCTACGGATCCACCGGACATGTTCGACCCCTTATAACATCAACAGGATTTAGGGTAAGATGTGTTCATAAAATTAGCAACAAGAACTACACCCCAAGCAGGTTCATTTATGGTTATTATTTTTCATTTATCAATATTGTGCAAAGGAAGACCGCTTGCTTTCCTCTAATGCTGGACTGGACTTATTGTTAACATCCAGGTGGTGTAAGGCTGGGGTGGGGGGAGGTGGGAGCCCCTGACGCCTATAAGCAGCTCAAGTCCACAGGCTGCCAGACTTCATAGATTCATAGACATTAGGGCTGGAAGGGAGCTCGGGAGATCATCGAGTCCAGGCCCTGCCCAAAGGGCAGGAAGTCAGCTGGGGTCATAGGATCCCAGCAAGATAAGCATCCTCTTGACAGAAGACTTAGGGCTGTAGTACATGGAGCTGAGCACCTCTCAGGGGTAAAAACAAAAAACCATGGCAGACAATTTTCATCAGAAGACAGCCCTGAACCGCCCCCAAGAGAGGAAGCACAATGGCTCCTGGATGAGGAAAGACATTTGCAAACACTTGGTGAAGTCGGGGCTGTGGTCCCTGATCCGGTGTGGACCAGGCCGGAGCAGCATATCAGCCTGGGGCAGCGCGAGCCAGGGGTCTGGCCCTGCAAGCCAGGGCAGCAGGAGGTCCTGGGCAGGACGACTGCGGGGAGGTGCCCGGCAACCACAGAGCCGCGCTATCGACTGCCAGCAGTGCCCTGGTCCCTCGGGAAGGAGCACGACCCCAGGCGCTGGACAAGGGCCAGGAGCCCCAGTGCGCAGGGAAGGCACGGCAGGGCCGGGGCCCAGAGTGGAGGACCCCAGGCCCAGGGGCTCAGATGAGGTGGAGCAGGCTCAGTGTCAGCGACAGGGTGGAGATGCAACTGGAGAGGGTGAGACTGGGGCTGGGATGCAGAAATCAGGCCTGGCGCAGGGCGCTGGGCTAAGGGAACCAGCAAGAGAAAAGGGGCCGAAGCCGGGAAGGCTGCGGTCCCCACAAGGGTATAAGGCTGACGGGGGCTGGTGCTGGATTGGGGCCAAGTGCCCACTGAAGCCATTAGCTGGTCACGCCTGTGGTGCAAGGGGCAGTTGGAGCCATGTCACGAGCCCCGCAGGAAGCAGGGGTGTCGGGGCACGTGCGGGCTGGGATGGTCCCCCTGCGGTCTGGGCTCAGGCTAGCTGGTCTGGGAGGGGATCCGCTGGGGAAGGGAGGAGGAGGACTGCTGCTAGGACTAACAGGCAGCTTCCCTTTCGTCATTTAACAGCCACATCCAGGCGTGGTGGGCGAGGGTGGAGGGGATGGCACCTAGGATCCGGGTGAGGCAGTGCTCAGAGGAAATGGGGCAGCACGGGGACAGCTGGAGCCCAAATGCCAGCAGGCCCAGGGGGGCTACCTGAATGGCGCAGCACCCCGAGGGAAGCACAAAGACCCCAGGCCTGAGCGTGGACCTGGCAGCTCAAGGCCGGAGCCGGCAGGGAGGAGAACCAGGGAAACTGCTCCCAGCCGGGAAGGGACAAGAGCAGGGACGGCAGCAGGGAGAGGTGGAGGTGCGGGGGGCGCAGTGCACACAGGGGCCAGACCGGGGGGCACCAGGCGCGGGGCGGGGGGACCACAAGGCTGCCACAGGCCTGGCTCCTTGCACTCTGCCATCTGGACGGGCTGCAAGGATCCTTTCCGGGGAGCTGTGGCTCGTGCTAGGAGCTGCGCGAGGAGATACAAGTCGGGGAGCTGGAGCGTGCAGGGCCCGTGCGCTGCTGCCCACCTGCAGCCTGCTGGAGGGCGTGGACCTGGCTGGAGTGACAGTCCGAGAGGAGACAGGGACCCTGGCATGGGTGTTCAATATAGGTGCTTGAACCACCTCTGCTGGCAGACTGCTCCAGACCTTGGGGGCTCGGACAGAAAAGAAATTCTTCCTTATGTCCAGCCTGAAACGGTCTTGCAGAAGTTTGTGACCGTTCGACCTCGTCATCCCTTGGGGCGCTCTGGTGAACAGACGTTCCCCCAGATCCTGGTGGTCACCCCTGAGAAACTTATAGGTGGCCATCAGATCACCCCTGAACCTGCGCTTTTCCAAGCTAAAATGCCCCATGTCTCTCAGCCTGTCATCATAAGATCTGTTTTCCTGACCTCTGATCATGCACGTGGCTCTCCTCTGGACTCTCTCAAGCTTCTCCACATCCTTTTTGAATTGTGGAGCCCAAAACTGGATGCAGTACTCCAGCCCTGCCCAGCCCAGTGCAGCGGGGAAGCCGAGAGCTGCGGGAACGAGGAGGGGGAGCCGGCTGCAGTGTGAACCCGGCCTGCCACAGCCACGGCCACGGCCTGGGGACCAGCCCTGACAGGTGTGAGGGGGAGTGTTGGGGGCTCATGTTTCCCGCTGTCGTCTGCATCGACGTCTCGGCCGCTCTGGGCTCTGTGCAAGATGCAGGATGTCTGCTCCCTGCACAGCCCTGGCTAGAGATCCCAGGTGTCCAGGCTCCCAGCCCCCTGCTCTCACCCCCGAGAGAGGGGAGAGAATCCGGGCACCCAGTCCCCGGCCCCCAGCCCCCTTCCCCCCCAGGCCCTGAGCTCAGTAGGGAAGTTGGTGCCCCCCGCCCCAGCAGCATCTCCACAGCCCCGTCCTGCCCGGGCGCCTCCATCCCGCACTGCCCAGGTCCCCCTGCAGCACAGGGGAGGTCAGGGGTGCTGCAGCCCGCCCCCACGCCCCAGAGCAGGGAGAAGCCAGGTGTCCTGCCATGTGCCCCCACCACCCCCACCCACGTCCCGCTCCATGCCTTGCCTCTCTTCATCCATCTCGCCGCCCCCAGAGTGCAGCGGTGCCCCTCACCCAGGACTGGGCTGTGGCTGGCTCTGCAGGGAAGGGGCTCTAGATGTGGCTGGCTCTGGGCTGGGCTGTAGGGGAGGTTACTGGTGCCTCCTGCCCTGCCTCCAGCCCCCAGCAGGCAAAGACTAGTCTCATCACCCCCTGCTCTCACACCCGCCCCCAGAGACCCCAGGTGTCCAGGCTCCCAGCCCGTGCGCCCCTCATGGGTGAGCTGTGGAGGTTGTCTGACGTGGGGGGGTGGGGGGCAACAGCTGGATCAGAACAGCTGGGTCTGGACAAGTCCCTGTCCCATAAGGGTCTGTTCAACGAGGGCACGTGCAAAGTCCGGCCCTTAGGACAGACCTGTTGCCTACATACGAGCAACTCGAGATCCTCACAACTCTAGTTTATTTGACAGATTGAAATATTGCAGTGAAATCAAACTAGAACCTTTGGGGCTGGTCCCTCAAGAACACACTCATGCACACACTTGTGTGCGCACCTACACACACCCACACACACACAGAGCATCTAGCTACGCATATTTGCGGGGCACCGGTCTCAGGTATACCTATCCCACAAGCGCTGGGGTCTGCCGTCGATGGCTGGTCGAGGCTTCTTCCAACATGGTTTATCTTCGGGGGGGGGTCGCCGGCTGGTGCTTCTGGCTGCACAGGTCGGGTGCGGGGTGAGGTGGAGATCCAGAGGGTGCCCCGAGGGTCACTCTTCACTGCCTGTCATCTGTCCTTGCAGACTTTGTGACTCCCCAGTTTTCAGGGTTGACCCTTGTGGGACGTCCCCCCATGGTGGCTACCGGATGGCAGCTGTCAGCCCCAGGGTCTCGGCTGTGGGTACATCCAGTTTTGGGGGTCCATTGAGAACTTTGATTCATTTATCGTTGTCATGAATGGGGCTCTGGAAGTGGTCGATCTGGTGATATTCAGCCCCAAAAGTCAGTCTTGGCTCTGATTACTTCCACCCGGGGCTTCTGTCCCTTGAACGGCGATGGTTCAGGGAGTTGCCGCCTGCTACATTGGCCCCTATTGATTTCTAGGTGTCACTTGTCCCTGGGTAACTTGTTACTGCAGCTCGCTGCTGTCTTACACGCTCAGGTAGACGCACACAATTGCCATTTCCCAGTTGGGCTAATCAAAGGTATCAGTTTGGAACCAGGAGTTCAAGTGTTTTGTGCCGTCTTGTCTCACACCAGCACAGCTGCCACCCGCACTCCTGACACATCCCTCACTGATCCGCTCCCCACGCAGGGGTCTGCCCAGCATGTGCCCTCTAAAGCACATGAGCAACCTGTGAGCGCGCCGCTTTGGACTGTGATCACGCCGAGTTTGTCCGTGAGTGCACTGCTTTGGTCTGTTCTTGAACTGGTCTTGCCTCTTTTTTTTGGTGTGCTGAGCAACATTATTTGAGAGAAAAGATTCTTGAAATACTAAACTATATATATTATATATTTTATTTTGAAAAAATTAAGAGAAACCCAATAGTCTCCCTCAGAAGACATCCTGTTATATGGTTTCCTCTGGATATTTCTTACCAGGATTTCCTGCCTTAAACTGTTACATGCTATTCAACAGCAGCTGGGTTGCGTCACAGAGGTGTCCACTTTTCAGTGATGGGCAAAGTGATTTGTGACTTCATTAAGGTAACATGCAATTGTAAATGTGGTGATGTTAGGGAACAAATATGTGAGGGGCTTTATAGCAACATTATGCTCAGTCACAGTGCACAGCCTGTATCTTGTATAGCAGATATACTGAGGCACAGTGGATCCTGAAAACACAGTGTGACACCAATACATTATGTGATGTGGTGGAGTTAACGTGAGGGTGAGGTCCTCATCTTCGCTAGGCTCTCATAATGATGCCATTGGGGCCGGGGGCGAAGCTCGCCTGACGCGGCTGGGGAGCGGAGCATGTACCCGAGCCGGAGGATCCTCCGTGGTGCCCGGCTCAGCCCCAGCCCATCCCCACTCCCGCCTGCCCCGTGCCATGCTCTCTCCCTGTGGGGATGCCGCACGGTGAGGAACGGAGGAAAGCCGGTCCCAGTGCCTCTGCTGCACTCTGAGTTTGTAGGACGCCGCAGCCCAGGGTCTCTTCAGCTGGGTGCGTGGCATTGCAAAGCTAATGCGCAGCAAGAGTTTTCTTTGTGCGCATACGTGCCTGCACGCACCTTCGAGAGCCCCTTGCTGCCCAGTAAAGGGAGGCAGTGGTTCAGTCCACCCTTGGCAGCACTGGTACAGGGAGAACTTACTTCTAATGGGTACAGGGTAAAGAGGATGAAATACAAGAGGTAGAAATCCCATGCCACACAAATAGATAAAAATACCAAAATACAAAACGCACACATACAAAATGTAAAATGCCATATTATACCTATGTCATCTCCAAAAACACACTTCCTTGTGCCAAACAGAAAATGACCCAAATCATTCTATATCTTCTAGTGAGAGAGGGGAAGAAGAAAGGAGGGAGGAAGAAAAGAGAGGAGAGAAGAGACATCTCCAAAGAGGGGAACGTATGATGGAAGGGGAGGCTCCTTGTTACACCGGGGGGCAGGCAGAAAAGGGACTTCCTGCTACAGTCTGTCCAGCCCCACTTTGAAAAGTGCCCGGCGCCGCAAGGCATGCACTTGTGTAAGCGGTGAAATGCATGTTAGCGCGCAGGAAGCAGTGGTGGTGCTTCAGAGCTAAAAGTCATCAAAGGTGTTTTAGTTCAGAAGTGCACCGCCACCATTTTGCCTGTGCTGACCCGCATTTCACCACTTCTACAACTGCACGAGATGCAGCGCAGTGCACATCCCCTCGTGTGTGGAGCAGACTTGACTAATCAAGTCTCCAGTGCACTGCAGCGTGGAAAAGGTGTGTGTAAATGCCCCTGGGCATGCAAAGGCTTCCCCTAGGCCAAGCTTCCCCACGTCTTGGCCCACACGGGGTCCCGGGAACTCTCCGTTGCTACATCTCTGTCCCCTGAGCTGACACCGATTTGGCACAGTGCTTCCCCTGGCTGCACATGCAGGGTTTACCCCACTCTTTTACTAACCCCACATTTGCAAACCCAGCAGGAGTCAACATCCTGCTCCCAGGGCTCCCCAGCGCTGCATCCCCCACAAAGGAGTTTGTGAAGCCGGCTCACGAGGGCTTGCTCCAGGGGCTGCTCTCTCCTGCTCGACCCTCCTCGCCGCACAGGCCCGCGCCCACTCACCAAGGCTTTAGCCAGCCCCTGCGCGTGGGACTGCACTGCCGGCTCCCCCCCCTCACCCTGCACCACCTCTAACCTGGGGGGACACCCAGGGTGAGGGGAGCACCCGGCCCATCCCCGGGCTGCATCATCCTGGGCTCTGCACTGATGTTTGAGTCTTGAATCCCCACGAGGGATCACACCAGCTACCAGCACAGGCGACCCTCGCCATCAGTGGGGTATGGTCTTGTGTCCCCAGTGAGGGGTGAAAGCCGTGACGACGGCGAGCCTCTGCTCAGTACAGAGGAGCCACAAACCGCCTGCGCGTGATCCCCGACCTACTCACTTCCACCAAGTGACTCTGCACTAAAGGCTGGCTCGTGGGGACATGTCCAGAGGTGGGCAGCGGTGTGCTGAGTGTGTGTACCCCAGCGGTACTGCCCACCACTTGTTCACTGTCCCTCTATGTGTGTGCTGTTCTCCTGGGAATGCCGATTTACCTGGACTTGTCCCTTCCCGTTGGCCTGTGACCCCGATCCCCAGGAGGCTGTACATGAAGTGTGTCACCCCCCGCACTGCCTGCAGTGATTGTGCCCAGCACTGCAGAGGTTTGCTGCACTGCCGTGCTGCTCCATGGACAAGGCTGGGGGCTGCTTCTGCAATACACGGACAGTGGCTCACAGCAGTTGCCCCGGGCCCGCTCTGGAAGTGGGGTGAGGCCAGACTGGACCCAGCAGGGGAAGGACAGGAGGGGCAGGTGGGCAGATGGGCGAGCCCAGGAGTCTCCTGCCCTGGAGCCCGGGCTGGGGGCGCACGTGTCTCTGTCCCTCCCTGCCACCGCTGCGGCTTCCCTCTGGCCCAAGCGCTGCCCTTGCCCCACGCCGGGCTGGGCTGTGGGTGCCCCAGGCGGGGGCTCCGTGTGGGGAGACGTGAGGGAGAGGCTGGCCCTGCTCCTCCCCTGGGGAACCATGAGCTGGGGCACCGGACTCCCACCTCCGGCCCCATATACAAGTGTAAGGCTTCATTTTGAGTTCGCATGTCATCACCGCTGTCTTCAGCAATGTGGCCGGGGTCATCTGAGCCCAGCACTCCTTCCTGCCTGGGCAGGGCTCGGACTCGATGATCTGCTGCGGTCCTGTCTGAGCCAAGCATGAGGATCAGCAGGTGGAAACAGTGCCGCAGGGCATTGCTCCTGGACACGTTGTGCTGGGAAATGTCTCCGTGCTGCAGTTGGGTGCAGAGAGGATTTCCCCGAGGAGCACGAGGGAGTGGGCGCATCGCAGTACGTGCGAGGGGCTCTGCACCAGCTTAGTCCTGCGCTCACAAAGTCAGACGCCGCCTTTCTCTTTGGTGCCTCTGCTGCAGCCGGTCATGGCTCCCGGCAAGACTCTCTCCACAAGTGTACCTGTGTCATTTCTAGTTCTGGGAAGTCATGTGAGTCTTGTTTAATTATAGTGCAAGCAACAACCAGTCTTACCCTACGGGCCTTCACGCCGTGCAGAGCTCGGGGCCGACCCTCCCCCGCTCTCCCCAGGGCCATGGGCAGGGCTGGCCCTGGCTCCCGCGGCCCCGTGGGGTGGGGCAGGAGCAGCTCCGGCTTCGTGATGCACCTTGGCCCCCTCTCCCAGCTCCTCCCTCCCGCACGGGGAAAGGGAAAGTACAAAGCGACGGCCCGGGGACCCACGCTGCCTCGCAGGAGAGGAGATGGCGGCTGTGGGGGGACGGAGAGAGGCCTGGGCCCCCCACCTCGGGGGCCTGCTCCTGCCTCTGCTCGTCCTGGGGGCAGCAGGTGAGTGCGACCCCTGCTCTGCTGGGGCGAAGGGGCAGGGCCAGGATGGGCTGCCCATGTCCAGCCCTGGTGCAGGGGCAGCCGGTGCTGCCTCGTGAACACGCCTGGAGCAAATCCCGGTGGCCGGTGTTTGCCTCTGGTGCTGCTCAGGGTGGCCGTGTCACACGCGGGCTGTACAAGTGCATCGAGGGGTGTGAAGGCCAGCAGCAGGGGACACCCCCGCCACGGTGCCCGGGGGTCCCAGGACACACAGACCTGGAGGAGCTGATGGACCCAACCCCAAGCGCGCACGGCCCCTCCTGCTGTGCACCTGCCCCTGCCGGGGGCTGTGGGGAGGGCCTGGCCGCGTCCCTGACACATTTCAGCTCCCGGCACAGGATGGAGCCCCTTTGGGTTGATCCCGCCTGGGGCCTGGCCCTTCCCAAGGGAAAGCGAAAGCAGGGAGGAGCTGCCGAGGAGCCATTTTAGCTTCAGGGCCAAGGACTCTGTGAGGACAGGGGGAAAGATGCAGCCCTGGGCCCCCTGCTCCTTCCCGTGGCCCTGCTCCCTGGTGCAGGTGTGGGGGCAGCCGGGGCCTAGGCGGGCCGTGCAGCCCTGGGCAGCCTCCCCCCTGCACCGCTCAGCCCCACAGGGTCTCACGGCTGCTCCCTCTCCCCCGGGCAGGTTCCCAGCTGCAGGTGACCATGCCGCCCTCCTTCACGGCCCGCGTGGGCTCGGGGGTCCTGCTGCAGTGCCGGTTCGATGTCGGGGGGTCAGTGGCCCTGGACGCCCTGCGGGTGTCATGGTATTTCTGGGACCAGAAGGTGGCTTCGTACGAGCAGGGCAGGAGTCATGCTCAGCCAGGAGCCCGCCTGCTGTCGGAGAAGGAGCTGGAGAGCGGAGACGCCTCCCTGTCCCTGGCCGCGGTGACCGTGCCAGATGGGGGCAGGTACCGGTGTGTTGTGGGCTACGGGACGCAGCTGCACAACAGGGAGACCACCCTGCGCCCACTTGGTGAGGACTTGAGAAGGACCACGGGGTGGCTGTGGCTGGGTTGAGAGCAGGTGTGGGTGGGTGAGTGGAGGAGACAAAACCACAAACCCAAACCACATGGTGAGTGAGCAATCCCCTCAGGCCCTGGTGGACTCTCTCCTGTGGTCATGTCCAGCACCAGCCACAGGCAGGGCCATTGGCCTCGCCCCAGGAGCAGTGGGAAGCCTTACGCAATGGGCAGACGTCCCGGCGTACAGTGCTGGCACGGGCACTGCTGTCCTCTCCCGGCCCCCAGACCCACACAGCCACAGTGACGCCTGCCTGGGCTCTTTCCATTGAGCATCAGGGCTCCCACGGGGCCCAGGCCTCACGTGGCCTCAGTGGGCCAGTGCCAGCCTGGTGGTGGAAGGACACATGCCCCAGCCTGGGGTGCACACAGCGCACTCACTCTGTTTTCCAGCCGCCCCGACCATCTCCATCCTGAGAAAACCAGTCGTGCCCGATGCTGAGACCTCCCTCCTGTGCCACGTGGGGCGGTTCTTCCCCGAGAACGTGGATGTGGCGTGGCTGAGAGACGGGCAGATCCTGGAGGGCTCCACCCACTCCAGCCCCCAGAGGAACCCAGACGGGACCTTCAACCTCACCCTGACCTACACCTTCACCCCCACCCACAGCGACGTGGGGAGTGACTTCTCCTGCCGCGTCCGCCATGCAGCTCTGGAGCAGCCGATACAGGAGGACGTCAGCCTGGACATTGTAGGTGAGGTCCCTCGCCCCCTCCCCAAGGTAGCACAGGGCTGCAGGCAGTGCTGAGCTGCAGACCAGCATGGTCTGGGGCTGCATTAGGCAGCGGTAATGCTCCTTCCCTCCCGGAGGGCCTGGATCAATAAAGACCATTAGGACACCGGCCTGGAGGGGCATCCCGGGCTGCTGCATCCCTGCCCCTGCATTCCCGGTGCATGGGTGGCCGCAGGGATCCCCAGCATCCCAGACCAAACCCTGGCCCACGACTGCGAGGACAGCAGCTGGGGCACAAAGGTGCCAGACCTGCAGCCGGAGGGGAGGGGGCGATTCCAGGTTGGGACTCGCTTGGGGGTCTTGGGGAAGACCCTGCTCCCTTCAGAGCGATGCTGCGAGCTGAGCTCTGTCTTGTTCTCTCCTCTGGCGACCGAGCGCAGCAGCGGATCAGACTGGTGCTGTTGTCGGAGCCGTCCTGGGGGTCCTGATTGGAGCAGGAGCCGCGGCCGCTGCAGCCATTTACTTCTGGAGGAAGAGAAGAAAAGGTAGAGCGGGAAGTTGGGCTGCAGGGGCACACAGGGAGGGGATGGACCAGAGAGGGGGGAGGTGACACTTGGTGCCGGAGAGGCCATTCCCACAGGGGGAACTGGCTCTCCCCAGGCAGGTTTCATCCTGCAGTTCCCTACCCGGGACTCAGACTGGGGACGCATCCACCAGGTGATCCCAGGCTGACCCATGTCCTGTGTGTTGGTTGCTTGGTCCCCAGGCTGGACGGTCTCCTACAATGTCACAGAGGTGCAGGTGCCGGCGCGGTGCCTGCTGGGCCAGGAGCTGACCCTGCGCTGCTCCATGGAGGGGACGTTCCCCGAGGACGTGGCCGTGACGTGGGAGAGGATCCACAGCGAGGACAGGACGGTGCCAGAGAGCGCTGGGGACCAAGAGAGCCCCGAGCACCAGCCGCTGATCCCCGCCCTCCCCCCGGGCTGGGGAGTGACTGAGGAGAGAGCCGGGACCCGCCTCACGTCCTCCCTGACCTTCACCCCCGCGGTGCAGGACGACGGGGCGCGGGTCCGGTGTGTCTTCCTCCACGAGGGCAAACGGATCAGAGAGGAGCGGGTGTCCCCGGAGATCCGGGTATGGGGTGAGTGCCCAGTGCCCCGATGTCACCTCTGGGTGCGGCCTGGACCTGATTCTGTCAGGGGGATGGAGCTGGGGATTGCTAACCCCCCGCTGTCTCCCCAGCCCGGCCGCAGGTGTCGGAGATCCAGGTGTCGCCCGAGTGGGACCCCCGCGACAAGGTGCCGTTCGCTGTCCAGCTCCACAACTTCTACCCCCGGGAGGTGCCCCCGATCCAGTGGGGCTGGGACGGGGCCGGGAGCTGGGGGGCAGACCCCGCGCAGATAGACAAGAACGCGGACGGCACGTTCACCGCGACGAGCGTCTGGAGAGTGCCCAGCCGGAGCCTGACCCGGCCGGAGCTGCGCGTGCGAGTGTGCGTCCAGCACGGCCCTGGAGAGCCCTCGAGCGAGAGAGAGCTCAGCCTGAGGGATGCAGGTGAGGAGGGGCCGTGTCCGGGGGTCCCAGCCCCGCTGCAGGGGTGTTGGGTCTGGGTGGGGTGTGAGGGGCCGCGGCTCCCCTGACGGGGCCTGTCCCTGCCTCTGCCTCTTCCCTTCCCCAGGGCTCCTGCGGCCCCCGGACGTGTCCGAAATCTCCCGGACCGAGTCCGTGGCCAAGGGGAAGGGAGTCACCCTGAGCTGCGGCATCACGGGGCATTTCCCGGGGGAGCTGAGCGTGACCTGGCTGCAGAGGGGCAAGGGGGAGCCCACTACTGTGATCCTGCGGGACTCGGCTGAGTGGAGGGTGGAGCCGGGCACGGCCGTCCTGGCACGGGACGGGAAGAGCTTCCAGCAGGAGACCAGACTCACCCTCTTGAATGCCAAGGAGAAGGGGGCAGAGTACATCTGCCGCGTGGGACACCTCGCCCTGGAGACCCCCATCGAGAGGAGCAGCGGTAAGCGGTAGGGATGGGACAGGCCCGGTGGCAGTTGCAGGGTAAGGATCTGGTCATGGACCCCACTTTTGTTCTGTTCATCGTGGGTCCAAAGGGGAGCAGACCCACCTATCACCCAACCCAGCTGAGAGGGATTGTGACTCCAGGGCCTTGCCCGACCCCCGGCTGTTCACTACGGCACCCCTGGGGAAGACCCGGACCAATGGATATAAACTGGAAGGCTGCTTGAGGTTCAATACGGGAAAAACTCCTTCCCAGTCAGGGTGTCCAGACTGTGGAATAAAATCCCTTCAGAGGCGGTGCAGTCACCTGCCCTGGAGGTTTTCAAGAGGAGACTGGACAGTCACCCCCCTGGGGTCACTTGACCCCAATTCTCTTTCTGCCTAGAGCGGGGGGGCTGGACTCAGTGGTCTGCGAGGTCCCTTCCAGCCCCTGGTAACATGAATCTCTGAAGACCCTGCTCCCCTCAGAGCGATGCCACAAGCTGAGCTCTGCCTTGCTTCCTCCTCCTGTGACCAAGGGCAGGAGCGGGTAAGCCTGGTGCCTTGGTGGGAGCCCTGGGAGCAGGAGCCACGACTGCCACAACCAGTAACTTGTTGAAAAGGTGTCTTTGGGCTTCAGGTCACAGTGGGAAGGGACAGGCCAGAGATGGGGGAGGGCGACCATGAAGAGCAGGCAGAGGCCTTTCCCACAATAGGAACAATAGGGTCCGTAGGGGAGGGGAGCAGACCCGCCTGTCTCCCAGTCCATCCCAGAGGGGCTGTGACTCCATGGCAGTGCCTGACCCCTCACACCCGGCCCTCCTGGAGGCTGCCTGCGACCGGGGGCGCCTCTTGCTGCTCTGGGTGTGTGACAGAAGTCCACGGCAGAGGCTGCCAGGAGCTGGGCTCAGTCCAGACAGGGTAGTGAGTGAGCATGTGTCTGGTACCAGGGGCAGGGGCTGCTTGCTGACGTGCTGCTCCCACCCTTTGCAGACTGCCATCCGCGCCCTCCAGAGCTCAGAGAGGTCTGCCTGCCACAGGCCGTGGTCCCTGGGCAGCCGGTGACTGTGAAGAGCCTTCTATCAGGGTCCTTCCCCAAGCAGGTGGCAATGACCTTGCTAGGAAAGAAAGCATGCAAGAAGGAGCGTGGGGCCGTGGAGAGCTCAGACCCCCCCAGGATCCACACCCCCACCCCCAGCCAGGTGCCGGACAGGGAGTCCCACAGCACGGAGTCCCAGCAGCAGTGCCCCCCCACGGGGCCCGAGGATGATAGGGGTGAGTACCAGTCCTGGGCTCACAGGTATGAGTGTGTGGGCCAGGCAGCATGGGGGGATGCTGGGGTGGTGAAGCCCAGAAGCTGCTGTGCCTTGCACCACATACATGGCTCTGTTTGAGCAGACACCCCCTTGGGCTGAGCTTTTCCCAATGGTTCCCAGGCACAGAGGTGATTTCCGGGTGGTTTGTGAATGTCCCCTGCAGTCACTCCTGGAGGCAGGGGAAGGCCCCGAGTACTCTCAGCCCAAAGGGGAACACGGACTCTTGTCATGCCCAGTGTTGCTGGTGGTGACGTGACGTGTGTGTCACAGGACACCCCTGAGCGTAGGCCGACTCCATCGCTCTGATCCTGTTTCCCTGCTGCAGACTCCATGTCCCACAGAGCAGGCTTCAGCCTGGCCCCTGCACCACCCATGCCCCTGCAGGCAGGTTCAGCCTGTGGCTCTGCCTGGCTGTCATGGGTGTTTGGCGCACCTGTCACTTTAAGAGAAGGGGCTACTCCAAAAGCAGTCTGCAGGTCTGGAAGGGGCCAATTAGGGAGTCACGTGAGCAGAAGGGGTGGGGTTTGAGACATATAAGCCCAGGCCCTGAGCTGGTCGGGCAGTCTAGCTCTGAGAGCTGCAGGAAGTAGAGGTCCTGAGCCGCAGGTTCACAGGCCGGCTCCTGCCACCGCATCTGGGCTGGGGCAGGCACTGGTGGTTTGTGCAGGGACGAAAGGGAGGTCAGGAGGTCCCAGCTGGCCAAAGAAAGGAAGAGGGGCCAGAGAAACAGAGAGGCTGGGGCGCAGAGGGAGAGAAACTGAGCCCAGGCGGGGCTGGGGCCTGAAGCCCGGCACGGGCGGAGGTGGAAGGGCCAGAGCAGGGCGAGTGTGAGCAAAGCAGGGAGTGAGGCCAGAGCCTGATAGACGGGGAGAGAGTGGGGCCAGCCAGCACGGAGCCCATAGAGAGATGGAGCCCGGAGCCAGAGGGCCCAGAGTCCACAGAGGGAAGGAAGTGTGTCATCAGGATTAGAGAGCCCCGGGGTCTGGGGCCCAAGAGCGCTGAGTGTGAACAGGGCCAGGGAGCCCTAAGATATCGCTGGCCCAGAAGTGGGGCCAGGGCCCAGAGAGAGGCGAAAGGCCAAGGACGGCCACAGCTGGAGAGTGGTGGGGCCAGAGGAGGCCAGGAGTCGCACCTGGCCTATGAGCGGGGCAGGGCCCAGAGAGAGGGGCAAAGACCCGGGTCACCGATGGAGACCAGGGGCCAAGGAGCCCATAGCGTAAGAGAGCGGGGGACTGGGGCTGGGAGCCCATAGCCCAGGAGAAGTGTGTGACAACAGGAAGGAGTATCATCTGTGCAGCACAGCCATGGGTTAAAGGGATGCTCGGTGCTATGTGATTACCCTGTAAGGCAATGACCACGGACCGCCGTGCTCAAGAGAGCAAGGTCAGGCTCGGGAGACCCTGGGGCAGCCTCCCGTTATGTAGGAGCTGAAGACATCACCGTGCAGTGGGCGAGGGAGGAGGGGACTGCCCGAAGGCAGACGGATGGGGGCTGAAGGCGCTCCTGGGCGTTGCAGCCACCCTTGGTGCAGACCCCTTCACATCAGCTGACGGGGAAGGCCAGTGGCTCCAATTCCACTGGGCGACAGGACCCGCGTGTCCCGGGTGGCAAGTCACTGGCTTGTTTCTCAGTTCACAGAAGTGTAGGGCTGGAAGGGACCTCGTGAGATCAGTGGGTCCAGACCCCTGCTCTGCATGGGAAAGACTGCTGGGGCCAAATAACCCAGGATGGTGTGCATCCAGTCTCCTTTTGAAACTCTCCATGGTAGGTGCCTGCACCACCGCCCTGGGAGTTTATTCCAGAGTCTGGGCACATGAACCGTAAAGAAGTTTCTCCTTATATCCAGGCTGCAACCTTGTTCTAGGAGTTTATGACCGTTGTTTCCGGTTTTCCCCTCGGGCGCTTTGGTGCATAATTGTTCGCCTAGCCCCTGTTGCTCTGCCCTGATATATTTGCAAGGTGCCACCAATTCCCCTGAAGTCTTCTGTTTCCTGGGCTCAACAGTCCTGTATCTGTCAGCCTTTCCTTGTATGGGCTGCTCTTCGTGCCTCTGATCATATGAGTGGCTCTTGTCTGGACTCTGTAAACTTCTCCACATCCTTCCTGAAGTGCGGCGCCCAGAACTGGATGCTGTCCTCCAGCTGGGGTCTCACTGATGGCAACAAGAGCGGGAGAATAACTTAATTTTGCTTGAGATGCAGTGGTTGATGCATGCAGTGTATTGCTGGCTGTGCTGACTGTAGCATCACACTGGTGGCTCACATTCCTGTTTCAGTCATTTATGACCCCCAGGTCCCTGTTGGGCATGGTGCTAGCTAGCGCAGCACCACCGAGCCTGTAAGTCTGTTGTGGATTTTCCCTCCCCCGATGGAGCACGTTACACTTCGCAGTCTTGAACAGCATCTGGTTGTGGCCCACCCATCCAACTCATCTGTCCAGGCCTGCCTGGATCGTCAGCCTGCCCTGATGCATGGCTGCACTTCCCCGCAGATTAGTGTCATTGGCAAACTTTGTCGCTTGTCTTCTAGATCCATCCGAGCCCTCCAGAGCCTCCAGGAACTGAGGAGAGAGGAGGCCGCCACAGACAGAGCAACGTGGGGTGAGGCTGCGGTGGTGACACCCGGGGGCTGCAGCAAGTCCTGGGCATGTCTCCTCTGGTCACCCCCGGGCAGGCAGGGGAAGGCACCATGAACTCTGAGCCCAAAGGTCCCTGGGTAACGCGGGTTCCCATCATGCCCGAGTCACAGAGAGTGTGGAGTAGGAGTAATTGAGTTGGTTTTCTGACCTATTTGACTAGAAAAACAGACAGAGACCAGAAGTGCTGATACTCGTTATTTCAGTTAAATATTCTGAGATAACGAATTCTGCATGCCTTGTTTTTGTCTATGATATATTACCGTGTATGGATGTTAAGTTTATTTTTCTCTCTGAGAAACCAGAAACTGATAACTATTTCTATAAGCACAGTGTTTCACTCTCATTTAAGTAAACAGCCTGTATGTCTGTGTGTGTGTTAACGATCAGTGAGTTACTGTCCAAGGTCGTATTTTTTTTCCTCTTTCTCTGACTTAAGTATAAATACGCTTGTAGACTTAGAGAGTGCAAGAAATCCTTTGAAACAGACAAGTGAGTGATTCCCCTTGCTGTATGAAACCCTCCCTGTGATCACAGTATAGCCCTCAATAAAGAAAAGCTGGCTCTGTCAGTTCTGATTCAACCGCAATGTGAAGTTTCATAGTTTCATAGTTGGTCGGGTCAGGAGGGACCTGAGCAGATCATCTGTCCGACCCCCCACCATGGCAGGAAAGAGTACTGGGGTCAAATGACCGCAGCTAGATGTTCATCCAACCTCCTCTTAAACACCCCCAGGGTAGGGGCCAGCACCACTTCTCTTGGAAGTTGGTTCCAGACCCTAGCCACCCTGACCGTGAAGTCGCCTCCTGATATCTGCCAGCCTGTGACCGCTATTTGACCGCTATTCCTGGTCACTCCTGGCGGTGCTCGGGGGAACAGTGCTCCCCCAGTGCCTGCTGGTCCCATCTGACTAGTTTATAACAGGCCACTAGATCCCCCCTCAGCCTTCTCTTTTGGAGGCTGAACAGGTTCAGGTCCCTTAGCCTGTCCTCATAGGGCCTGCCCTGCTGCCCTCTGACCATGCGTGTGGCCTCCTCTGGACCCTCTCCATGCTGTCCACATCCCTCCTGCAGTGCGGCGCCCAGAACTGGACGCACTACTCCCGCTGCGGCCTGACCAGTGCCGCATAGAGGGGGAGGATCACCTCCCTGGACCTGCTCGAGATGCATCTGTGGATGCACGACAAGGTGCGGTTGGCCTTCCTGACCGCGTCCCCACACTGCCGGCCCATGTTCATCTTGGAGTCAGTGATGACCTCCAGATCCCTTTCCGCCTCCGTGCTGACAAGAGGGGAGTTCCCTAACCTGTAGGTGTGGTGCCGGTTGTTCCTCCTGAGGTGCAGCACCTTGCACTTGTCTGTGTTGAAGCCCATCCTATTCTTGTCCGCCCACCCTTGTAACCTGTCTAGGTCTGATTGTAGCCTGTTGCATCCTTCCAATGTGCCCACGTCCCCCCACATCTTAGTGTCATCAGCAAATTTGAACAGGTGCTTTTTACCCCCTCGTCCAAATCGCTGATGCAGATGGTGAACAGTGCGGGCCCGAGGACCGAGCCCTGGGGGACCCCACTGCCCACATCCTTCCAGGTTGAGAAGGACCCATCCACTACCACCCTCTGGGTGCGGCCCTCCCGCCGGTTGGCGACCCATTTGCCTGTGTGGGTGTCGGCACCACAGCCCCCCAGTTTCTTAATGAGAACGGGGTGAGACACAGTGTCAAAAGCCTTCCGGAAGTCCAGGAAGACGATGTCCACTGCTGCCCCTGCATCTAATGATCTGGTGATCTGATCGTAAAAGGCCACCAGGTTGGTCTGACAGGACCTGCCACTGATGAACCCGTGGTGGTTGCCCCTAAGCATGCAGTCCCCTGGTGGCCCCTCGTGGATGTGTGCCAGCATAATTTTCTCGAACAGCTTGCCTAAGATTGAGGTGAGACTAACCGGCCTATAGTTTTCCGGGTCCTCCTTCCTGCCTTTTTTGAAGATGGGGACCACGTTGGCCCTCTTCCAGTCCTCCGGTACCTCTCCAGAGCACCATGAGTGCTTGTAAAGCCGTGCCAGGGGACTTGCAATGACCTCGGCCAGTTCCTTTAGAACTCTAGGGTGGAGATCATCCGGGCCGGCTGACTTGAATACGTCCAACCCCTCCAGAAGCCCCCTAACTAACTCCTCGCTAACCCGTGGCTCAGGTGTGCCTCCCTCAGGGCCCGAGGGGGCCCAGCAGGGTGGCGGCTGTTCTGGTCCCTATTTAGGAAGACGGAGGCAAAGAAATTGTTAAACATGTTAGCTTTGTCGTCTGGTGTGACGACCAAGTTACCCATGGCATCCTGCAAGGGCCCCACATTACCCGGGACCTTCTTTTTACCCCCTACATATTTAAAAAAGGACTTCTTATTCTCCTTAATCTGGGAAGCCAGTCCCAGTTCCATCTCCGCCTTGGCCTTCCTAACTACCCCCCCTACATCCCTGAGAAACTACAGAATAGCCCTCCCTGGTGATGACCCCTTCTTTCCATTGGGTATAAGCCTCCTTTTTAGCAAGGAGACATTCCCAGATGCTTTTGGTGAGCCACGGAGGCTTGTGTGCTCTCCTGCTCCCTTTGATCCGTGTTGGGATTACCTTCCTTTGGGCTTGGAGGATCGTCTCCTTAAGGAGCGACCACTCTCCTTGGACACCTGGCTTCCCTCCCCTCCAGGACCTCAGCGCTTCTCCAACTATCCTCCTTAGCTCGTTGAAGCCTGCCCTCCTAAAATCTAGGGCCGCTGCCTTACTGCAGGCCTTTGCCACCTTGCGCTGGATGGTGAATCCCAGCAGGCGATGATCGCTGTCGCCCAGGTGGTCGAGCACCTGCAGCCCCCGCACCAGGTCATCACCCGTGGCCAGCACCAGGTCCAACAAGGCGTCCCCCCGGTGGGGCTGTGCCCCCCCGGGTTAGATGGAGGTCCTGCACTCTGGCCAAGAACCTACGTGAGCGGTCAGACCTGGCTGACTGCTCCTCCCAGCAGATGTCCGGGAAGTTCAGGTCCCCCGTGACTACCACATCCTTAGCCTTCACTGCCTCTGTGAGCTGACCCAAGAATTCCTGGTCAAGCTCTTCTCCCTGGTTGGGAGGTCTGTAGTAGATTTCTTCCACAGAGGTATCAGGGTGTGGGAGAAAGCCACCTTGGTTTCTCCCCAAAATCTCTGCCCTGTGACACTGTGACTAAAATCTCTGGGCTGCAACCATTTGATTAGGGTGGGCCCTGCACACAGGGGACTGCACCCTCGGCCTGTCTATTTAGGTAACCTGAGATGGCTGCAGTCCTGGGGGGGGGAACCTGCCCCCTCTGCCTATGGGACTGGCATCAGTTACCTGGGTGAGGGGCTCCTACCTGGTGGGCTGGAATCTCCCCGGTAACATATGATGTATCTCAAATTGGTTGGCTGATACCCAACCGGAGCTGGCCTCCACTGGACCAGGTGAATGAGGTCACGGGGGCTATAAAAGTTAGGACGGGCTAGAAGGCGGCCTCTCTCTTCGGCCATGAGGTGAAGCAGCAGCCATGCGGGGGACACAGAAGCCTTTCCATCTGAAACTAGCTCTCTCTCACCCCAAAACTCACGAGCAAGGAACTGCTTGCCCCCAAAGGGAAACTTCACCGGCCTTTGGAAGATGCTTGTGAGTAAGCTACTTGAGATCTGATAGATATCTAGCTGGCAGTAACTCAGATGCGTGATCAAAAGGCTACCTCAGCCCCAGTATTTGCTCTCTAGGATTTCTAAGATATTGCTCAACCCTGTACCCTAGTTTCCCCTACCCCCTGGAATCAATGAAGTTCTCTTTTTTGACAGGTGTGGGAGACTTATTGAGGGGTCGGTCTAAATTATGCCTAAGAGACCCCTTAGGTCTGCGGACTAAGGGAGACTTTGCTTTTTGCCCCCTGACTTGGGGAAGTGCCCCAAGTGCCTGTACCAGGTCGAGTACCCGTCGGACTATTAGGCCTGTGTTTCCCCGAGGACACAGGGCCGAGACAGTCCCTTCTCAGGGTGGTGGGGGCAACGTTACCCCCAGACTAGTGAGTGTGCTCCAGGAGAGGGGTCGGCTGAGCATAAGGCACCCTAGGGAGGCATTCGGAGCCTGGCAGGTGGTCGGGTGCAGGGAGGTGGGTTTTCCAGGCAAAGGGACTGCAGGCCCTGGATGACAAGTCACAGCCTCATTCTTCTTTTCGAGGCCATTCAGAGTCCACCAGAGCCTCCGAGAGCTGAGGATGGAGGTGTTGCTGAGGACAGAGGCAGGGTTGGATCTCGCACCCACCTAGGAAACGCCACGGCTGGGCTGGGCTGGGCTGGGCTGGGCTGGGCAGGGGAATCCGGCTGGGGCTGGGGCACAAAGCCGAGCATCCTGGCTGTCCCTGGGTCATTCCCAGGCCTCCAGTGGGGATGGCTGCTCCTACTGTCCTTCCCCCAGCCATGGTCTGTGCAGTGGGGCTGGGTGGGAGCCCAGGGCTGGGAGCGCTTTCTCTCCCTCTCTGTACAAAGGGGCGGCTTCTGGGCTGCCACAATAAAGGTGGCAGTGCTGACACTCACCGGCTCTGGTCCACCTCCTTCTCTAGCGTGGCCCATTCGAGTCCCCATTTCCCCTCTTTGCTGGATACTGCACATTGTGACCAAGGGGGGAGCCGAGTCCCCTAGATGTTTCCTCCTTTCACAGCAGCTGGCCCCTTGACAGCCCTCCCCAGTGGTGCCCAGCAAGGCTGGCACTCGGTGCCATAGTGGCAGCTCCCTACATATCCACCACCAGGGTAGGGCTGAGGCAGGCAGTCGTGGGGGTGAGGTGGAGGCCGGGTCACACACGGCTTGGTCACCCAAGCAGTCCATGTGCAGGGACACCCCTGTGATGGACTAAGTCAGACCAGAAATGAGGCTGCTGCCCATACGCAGCTCTCCTGCCTCCTGCGCACCTTCCCCAGGGATGCACGTGGCTGAGGAGAGTGGATCCGGCTAACTATAGGCCCTCAAGGCAAGGCTCACTTTGGAAGAGATCTTCCCTGTATCTGCAAGGCTCCTCCCTCGACTTGGCCCAGTTTTACTCGTGCTGAGACCTCCAGCCCGGGTCCCTGTTCAGGGCTGCAGTGCCCTGGCTCAGCTCCGGTCACTCCTGTGACCTCAGGTGCCAGCTCCTCTGGTGCCACACAGCACAATCTCAAGCTTAGGGTCTTCCCCCGTCACCCACTTTGCATGGTCTCCTCCACCCCTACAGTCACAATCTGGCCCTCCGAGGGGAGGAAATACAAAACCCACAAACTGCAAGGACCCTCCTGGCTCAAGGGCATGTCCCACACAGGGTTCAGCACACCCCTTGGTGCCGGGCTGCACAGAGAGAAACAGGAGCCACAAGGGAAAGCACCAGGGTGTTTCACGTGCTTGTGTGTAGGCTCCCAGCTTCCCTTCCCTCTGGGGTGACCCCTCTGCAGTCTGGGCTGTGGTCCTCACACCTCTCACACAGGGCTCTGCCTCGGTGGCTTCCACAGTCCCCTTCCTATTCACTTCAGGCACAGGCTTACGCAGGGTGAACGTCACGTCCCCGCTCCCTGCATCCGACTGGGACTCCCAGGCGTCCTTCCCCAAGCCGCCTGCTGCCCTCCCCGCCCAGCACAGCCCTAGGCCCAGCCGGGCACTGCTGGGGTGACCACTGCCGTGCTCCTGACCCTCCTAACTGCATCCCTAGGGTGCAAGATGTCCTAGGTCCACATCCTGGACAAGTGTCTCATCTCTCAGCCAACCCCAAACTTCTCAGATGGAGGAGCCTGCTGTCCCCACTGAATCCATGAGAAGTACCCAAAGTGACTCATACCCGGCCTAGACCAACGAGCCACTATGAGGCTGTTGCTTTGAGGCTTCAGCAGCTGTGGGGTTGGCACTGTCCGTGTCTCTGTGGCTTGGCGCTCCCAGCACCCGGTCGAGGTCAGTCTCGCCTCGGGGTGCAGTGGGGAGTTTCCAGCCTGGCCCCATCTACAAACCAATTCCAGCTTTGTTTCCAGTGAGGGTGAGGGATATCCTGGGCTGTGATTGCTGAAGGACCCGCTCTTTCACCCTCTTGCTTGGCAGAAATGGCCCTAGGGCTGTGTTCAGCCTCTGAGGAGGTGACTGCATGACATGGGCTGGGGGACCGGCTGTCAAGTTCAAGGTCAAGAGCTAGAAGGAAATGCTGGTCCTGTCTGGGGTGAGTCAGGGTGTGAAGGGTCCTGGGTTCAAAAGCCCCCAGTGCAGTGGTTTTTCCTTTGCCAAGTTACACCATGAACCTGGGCAGCTGCCTCCCTCGCACCTTCTGTCCCTGCCCCCTTGAGTAGCTTCAGGGCTGTTTGCTGCTGTCCTGGGCCTGGCTGGGAGAACATCAGCTCCACGTCTCTCCCCCTTGGAGCCTCCTGCCCAGCTTTGGGCCAGGGCTGAGACCTGCCAGCTGTGGTGGGGGGAGACTGGGCACCTGCCCCCGCCGTGGCAGCTTGGCGTTGGTCCTTGAGATTTCCAGCTGGGCCGACAGCTCTGCCCAAGCAGTGCCATGAGTTTCGGCTCCTGCTCAGTGTAACAGGACGAATTTGCCTGGGCTCAGAGAGGTCCCAGGAGCCCAGGGCTGCTCTGAGGGGACAGGCTGGGCTGGGCAGCATGGAGGACCGGGCCTGGAGGGACCTAAACTACCCGGACATCTGTTGGGAGACACAGACAGCAAAGTCCCACCGCTCACGCAGGTTTCTAACCTGTGTACAGGACCTCCACCTGGCGCAGGAGGTACATGGTCCCACTAGGGGGAATGCCTTACTGGATCTGGTATTGGCAACGGGGGATGACATAGTAGGGAACCTATAGATCGGTAGCCATCTGGGGGACAGTGATCACCTAAAAATACAATTCAACATAAGGCGTCGAGTGGGTAAGGTAACTAGTAGGGTGAACGTGCTGGACCTCTGCTAAATGGGCAGAAACAATTGGTGACGGACAGAGGGGACAAGGCTGAACTCCTCAACGAGTTCTTCGCCTCAGTGTTCCTAAGCGAGAGGCACGACAAGTCTCTCCCTGGGAGTGTAGGGAGGCAGCAGCAAGGCACCAGACTGCCATGCGTGGACCCTGAGGTGGTGCAGGGTCACTTGGAGGAACTGGATGCCTTTAAGTCGGCAGGCCCGGATGAGCTCCAACCGAGGGTACTGAAGGCACTGGCCGACATCACTGCAGAGCCACTGGCGGGAATATTTGAACGCTCGTGGCGCACGGGTCAAGTCCCGGAGGACTGGAAAAGGGCCAATGTGGTTCCCATTTTCAAGAAGGGGAGGAAGGAGGACCCGGGCAACTATAGGCCAGTTAGTCTCACCTCCATCCTTGGCAAAGTCTTTGAAAAAATTATCAAGGTTCCCATTTGTGAGAGCCCGGCAGGACAAATTATGCTGAGGGGAAACCAGCATGGGTTCGTGGCAGGCAGATCGTGCCTGACCAATCTAGTCTCTTTTTATGACCAGGTCACAAAACGCCTCGATGCAGGAGGAGGGGTGGATGTCGTATACTTGGACTTCAGGAAGGCCTTTGATACGGTATCCCACCCCATACTGGTGAACAAGTTGAGGGGCTGTGACTTGGATGACTGCACAGTCCGGTGGGTGGAGAATTGGCTGGAGGGTCGCACCCAGAGAGTCGTGGTGGATGGGTCAGTTTCGACCTGGAAGGGTGTGGGCAGTGGGGTCCCGCAGGGCTCGGTGCTTGGACCGATACTCTTTAATGTCTTCATCAGCGACTTGGACGAGGGAGTGAAATGTGCTCTGTCCAAGTTTGCAGATGACACTAAGCTATGGGGCGAAGTGGACACGCCGGAGGGCAGGGAGCAGCTGCAAGCAGACCTGGACAGGTTAGACAAGTGGGCAGAAAACAACAGAACGCAGTTCAACAAGGAGAAGTGCAAAGTGCTGCATCTAGGGAGGAAAAATGTCCAGCACACCTACAGCCTAGGAAATGACCTGCTGGGTGGCACGGAAGTGGAAAGGGATCTTGGAGTCCTAGTGGACTCCAAGATGAACATGAGTCTGCAGTGTGACGAAACCATCAGAAAAGCCAATGGCACTTTATCGTGCATCAGCAGATGCATGACAAATAGGTCCAAGGAGGTGATACTTCCCCTCTATCGGGCGCTGGTCAGGCTGCAGCTGGAGTACTGCGTGCAATTCTGGGCGCCGCACTTCACGAAGGATGCGGATAATCTGGAGAGGGTCCAGAGAAGGGCCACTCGTATGGTTAAGGGCCTGCAGGCCAAGCCCTACGAGGAGAGACTAGAGAAACTGGACCTTTTCAGCCTCCGCAAGAGAAGGTTGAGAGGCGACCTGGTGGCTGCCTATAAGTTCATCGGGGGGCACAGAAGGGAATTGGTGAGTATTTATTCACCAAGGCGCCCCCGGGGGTTACAAGAAATAATGGCCACAAGCTAGAAGAGAGCAGATTTAGATTGGATATTAGGAGGAACTTCTTCACAGTTCGAGTGGCCAAGGTCTGGAACGGGCTCCCAAGGGAGGTGGTGCTCTCCCCTACCCTGGGGGTCTTCAAGCAAAGGTTGGATGTGTATCTGGCTGGGGTGGTGTAGGCCTGGCACTCTTTCCTGCTTATGCAGGGGGTTGGACTCGATGATCTGTTGGGGTCCCTTCCGACCCTAGCATCTATGAATCTATGGAGCAGCTGCAGACAAACTGGGGCTGCCAGGGATGGAGCAGCGAGGGAAGCGACTGGTTCTCCTGTGTCTCCCTGGTCCGGGGTAGTTCTCACTCCTGGTGTGAGAGCTCATGGCCGAGCCCTGAGCCAGACTCTTCTCCCCAGGCCCGGGCACCCCTCCCTGGTCCTGGCTGACCCTTGGATCAAGGCAGGCTGTTTGCATGCACCTGTGCCAAGGCTGAGCCATATGTGACTGCCAGGCTACACGTCCCTAGTTTGCAGTCGCTTCCTCCTTGTCCCATGGGTGCTCGGGGGAGCTCTGGGCAGGGCTGGAAACCAGAGGGCTAATGACAGCCTGGGGGTGTGGGGAGTCCCAGCCCTGCCAGCACCCGCCCTTGGGAGAACAACTGGGAAACACTTGAACATAACCGGCTTCTTGGCCTCGGGCTACGATTCTCGCTTAAAGTGTAAAAGGTTCTGGGTTTAAATCTTGAACAATCCCATTTTTGCTTCTCGCTGTCATGCTGCTCAGGCCTGTGCCCGTTTGCTCCTGAACTCAGCCTGGTGACCAGTCCTGCTCAATAGAAACATGCCCCTACCCCCTGGGCCAGGCGCAAGGACCGGGGGCTGGGGGCTTGGAGGTAACTCTGCTCCCCCTGGGCTCGGGTCTGAGCCAGGAAAAGGGGAAAGACTCCAGGGGCCCCGTGGCTGTGTGGGGCAATGGGTGCTGCATCGGGAGACCAAGCAGATGGCTGCTGGATCTTGCCCACCCTAGGCCATCTCTTTCCCAGGGTGAAGCCTGAATTGCCCTTTCGTAGGGAGAACAGCCTGCGAGAGCGGCTCGTGTGTCGACCTGGCTCCCACGGCTTCCCAGCCCCTACTGAGACCCCCCCCAGGTCCAGACCTGCTGGTGCTGGAATTGGGCTCCTGGCTGGTGGTTCGGCCCCGGGGCAGGCAGGGCCCAGGCTGACGTGGCTGTGAAAGCCAATGAGCCCAGCCCTGAGGACGAGGGTGGAGGAGTCCCAGGTCCCTGCCATGGGCCGCGGCAGTGGGCTGTCTGCGAGGTCTGGGCTGGGGCAGCCCCACGTGCTCTGCAGCGACTCCCACCCGCTCCTGGTTGTAGCCTGGAGGACTGGCCCCCACCCGCCCAGCCAGGGCGAGGGAGACCGGGTGGACCGATGGGCGCAGGGCGCTGGGGCTTGGCAGGGACATCAGGGCCCCGGTTCTCCCAACTGCAGCACACAGCCCCGCACGCAGCCGGCTCACTGCCAGGGCACAATCCTGCCGAGGTACGCCGGCACAGCACAAGCTCTAATTATACAAATGAGAACTGCTAATGCTCACTCAGATCGCCTCTCAAGGAAGTGGCCGGCCTAATATCTCCCTGTCAACCTGAACCCCCACCCCAGCTCTCGCTGACAACCACCTGACTAGGGATGATACTGTTGCTGGCACAGGGTGCCTGAGGGAGGCAACAATTGGGTTTGTTGCCCAGTGTGCGTCGCGCCAAATAAACACACTGGGGGGAGAAGTAGACAGAGTTTATTTGAGCTCAAGTAAAAGGCGCAGGGATACTGTATTGTCTCAAATCCTGCGCCCCTAGCCCTGCAACAGTGTATTTTTATACCCTGGTCAATTTTCTGCAGTGGTTTTCCACCAGCTGGCCCCCCTCTTCCTCCCCTTTCCCTCCTCCCTTCCCTCCTCTCCGAGGGGTGCCCTTGCATTCCACAGATAACAGTTTTAGCTCCCCAGTTTTCCAGAAGGACAGGAGATTACAGGCGCCATAGAAAGGGTTACAAATGTTTGGCAAGGGGGGGCCTGGCTCGCCTGAGCCTAGACCAGAGGGGCTTCATCGACACTCGTGGTCTTCCATCCCTCTGAGTTACCTAGGGTTATGCCCAGTGACACCAACAATACTAATGACACACTCAAACGTGTCTGCATGACACTGCACTGAAGTGGAAACACAGCTCAAGCACAAAAGACCAGAGGAGCTGGGAAGCGGAAAAAGAAACCGCGCGGACACCAGACGAGCAGTCGGATCATGCACACGCAGTCAGACATCACAGCCCCCCCCAAGCCTTGCGCCCGTCGCCGGCCGCACAGCGGAGCTGGCACGGAGGTGAATCTGCCCCGGCACCCGCTGTGCCCGGCGGGTACTTGACCTTCCCAGCGCAGGCTGCTTCCCCAGCCCCCCGCCCGGGGGGTTCAACTGGGACTGCGGGCCGCACGCACAGGGAGGGGGTCAGCCCCCCCGCACACACACGCGCACACACATGCACACACACGCAGGGCCATTTACATGCACTGCACGCACCCACCAAGGGCTCCAACTTTCACGGCTGCTGTCTGGCCATGTGTGGGATGGGGGGGGTGGCCGCTGGCCCAGTGGGGGCGGGGCGGGGTGGGGCAGACCCCCCCCGGGCTGGAGGCTCGACCTGTCCTGCACCGGGGGGCTGCGGGGGCCTGGGGGAGGGCGACCCTCGGCTGTGGACTCCATCTCTGCCCGGTGCAGTGGGAACAGCGGCTGCAGCAGGACTTACTGCCCCCAAGCGCAGGGCAGGAACCAGAGCCACCCCTCTGGGACGTCCGCACTGGGGCAGGTGCTGGGAGCGCGGAGCTGCTGCCTGCCGGGCGTGAGCGGCATGGACCGAGTGCTGCGGGCAGCCCCTTGCCCTGCTACAGCCCAGTCTGGCTGCGGCAGCACCTGGGAACAGTGTCCAGCACCCGTGTCACACACGCCTGGCCCGGCTGCTGGTTTCATCTGCGCCGAGGCAGGGTCCAGTCCTGCCGACGGTCAGAGTGCGGCAGACACCCAGCCCACGCACCCAGCACCTGCCCCAGGCACCAGGTCCCAGCCTCTCCTCTCTGCCCAGCCCCACGGGGCCTCACGACTGCTTCCTCTCCCCTGGGCATGCTCCCGGCTGCAGGTGACCATGGCACCCTCCTCCCTGACCCACCTGGGCTCGGGGTCCTGCTGCAGTGCAGGGCTGGTGGCCCTGGATGCCCTGTGGGTGCAGTACTATATGGGGGAGGATCAGGTGGCCTGGTACAACCAGGGCAGGAGCCAGACCCTGCCTGGAGCCAGCCTGCCATCAAAGAAGGAGCTGCGAAGTGGAGTTGCCTCCCTGCCACTGGCTGTGGTGACCCTGTGGGACAAGGGCGTGTACCAGTGTGTTGTGTGGCACGGGGCACAGCAGCACCAGGGGATGCCCACCCTGCATCTGCTCGGTGAGGACCAGACCAGGGCCCCTGGGATGGCCCTGGTTACTCCTATGCCTGGCCTGGATGTGGGCAGAGGCGGCACGTGCACACAGACTGAAGAGACCAGGGGTCTAGTTGCTGTGGCTGTGTCCAAGCCTGGCTGTGGGCAGGGCCCTCGGCCTCACCCCAGGGGCACCGGGAAACCTTGTGCAGTGGCATGCTGACAGGCGTTGAGTGCTGCCTGGGAGAGGAAGGGCACTTGCTACCGGACATGCCGCCAGCACTCTCGTCTCCCCTCTGACAGTCCCAAATCCCCAGATGCCTGCCCGTGGGTGTCTGCCAGTGGAGCACCAAGGCAGACACGCAGCTCAGGCTCCACGTGGCCTCCCTGGCTCAGTGCCAGCTGGAGGTGGCCGAGGGACTGGCACTTGCATCACCCGAAGCCCCAAAGCACATAGTGACTCTCTCCTTCCAGCTCCCCAGTGATCTCCATCCCAAGACAACCTGCTGTGGCCGACACTGAGACCTCGCTCCTGTACCATGTTGGGGGCTCTTCCCCAAGGACGTGGACGTGGTGTGGTTGGGACGGGCAGGTCCTGCAGGGCTGCACCCGCTCCAGCCCCCAGAGGAACCTGGATGGGACCTTCAGCTTCACCCTGATCTACATCTTTGCCCCCTCCCATAGCGACCCCAGCAGTGACTTCTCCTGCCACATCCGCCAAGTGGCTTTGGTGCAGCCGCTGCAGGAGGACGTCCACCTGGTCATCCTCGGTAAGAGCTTGTGTCCACACCTGCCTCCTGTCCTGACTCTGGACTTGGAAGCAGTTCCCTTACCCTCTCCCTGAGGTAGCACAGAGCTGGTCCAGACCAGCATGCAAGCAGCACTGAGCTGCAGACCAGCATGGTATGGGGCTGCATTAGGCAGCAGGAACACTCTTCCCTCCTGGGGGGAGCCGGAGGACCAAGGAGCAGAGGGATGCAGCCTGGAGGGACCTCCCTGCTTACTGGATCCTGGCCCATGTGTTTCATAGTTTCATAGTTTCTAGGGTTGGAAGGGACCTGAGATCATCTAGTCCGACCCCCTGCCATGGCAGGAAGGAGTACTGGGGTCAAACGACCCAGCAAGGTGTACATCCAGCCTCCTCTTAAACACCCCCAGGGTAGGAGCCAGCACCACATCCCTTGGAAGTTGGTTCCAGATCCTAGCTGCCCTGACCATGAAGTTGCGCCTCCTGATGTCTAGCTTAAATCTACCCTCTGCCAGCTTGTAAGCATTATTTCTAGTCACTCCCGGGAGTGCTCGGGGGAACAGGGACTCCCCGAATGCCCACAAATCCCCACAGCTTAGTGTCATCAGCAAATTTGAACAAGGTGCTTTTTACCCCCTCATCCAAGTCCCTGATGAAGATGTTGAACAGTGCGGGCCCGAGGACCGAGCCCTGGGGGACCCCACTGCCCACATCCCTCCAGGTCGAAGATGACCCGTTCACCACCGCTCTCTGGGTGCGGCCCTCCAGCCAGTTGGTGACACATCTGACTGTGTGGGTGTCGACACCACAGCCCCCCAGTTTCTTAATGGGAACGGGGTGAGAGACATTGTCGAAGGCCTTCTGGAAGTCCAGGAAGACAATGTCCACTGCTACCCCTGCATCGAAGGATTTGGTGACCTGGTTGTAGAAGGCCGCCAGGTTGCTCTGACAGGACCTGCCACTAATGAACCTGTGTTGGTTCCCCTAAGTATAATCTCATCTGCTGGTCCCTCACGGACATGTGCCAGGGTAATTCTCTAAAAAAGCTTACCCAGGATCAAGGTAAGACTGACTGGCCTATAAGTTTCCTGGGTCCTCCTTCCTCCCTTTTTGAAGATGGGAACCATGTTGGCCTCTCCCAGTCCTCCGGCCCCACACCAGAGCCCCATGAGTGCTCGTAAAGCCGTGCCGGGGTCCCGCAATGACCTCAGCCAATTCCTTCAGTACTTGAGGGTGGAGATTGTCTGGACCAGCTGATTTGAATACATCCAGTCCCTCCAGAAGTTCCCTAGCTAGTTCCTCGCTAACCCTTGCCCTAGGTGCGCCTCCCCTGGGGCCTGAGGGGGGGCCTGGAGAGGGGGGTGGATGTTCCAGTCCCTGCTTAGGAAAATAGAGGCAAAGAAATCATTAAATAGGTTAGCTTTGTCATCTGGTGTGATGACCAAACTTCCTAGCGTGTCCTGCAGGGGCCCCACATTACCCAGAACCTTCTTTTTGCCCCCTGTTTATTTAAAAAAGGACTTCTTGTTGTCCTTGATCCGGGAAGCTAGTCCCAGTCCCAGTTGTGCTGAGGACGCCAGAAGGAGCACACGTGCCCCTGGTGTCCCCCACCCTTGAGGCAGCGGCAACAGCACCAGCAGCAGCAGGAGCAGCCGCCATCGGCAGCGGAGGGCCAGCTGCGGCAATGAGGAGGTGAGCTGGGGAAGGGGAAGGGGAGGGAGGGAGTGGGGCCAGGTGAGGGCGATCGGGCAGGGGATTCTTTCCCCGCCTGACCCCATGTAGCCGCGCCGGGCAGTAGCCGCGCTCCCGATCTGTGCGAACAGGGAGTGCAAACAGGCGCGCTCTTTAGGGGTGCGCTGGAGTTTGCACCGGGGTTCACGCAGGGAGGAGCGCGAGAGGCAGCAGGCAGCAGGCGAGCCAACGGCAGCAGCAACAGCAGCCGCAGTCGTCCCCAGGTAAGCGCGTGGGGGTGGCAGCATGGGAGCTGTCACGCGGAGTGCAGCCAGGGCTCCTGCCCCACGGCTGCCTCTGGACCCGGGACCCGTGAGGCTTCCACGCGGGGGGGCCACCTGCCTGTGGGGGCTGCCTGGCTTGGTCCCTGGGGCCGGGGGGGACTTGGCAGCGGGGGCTTCTCTCACCTGTCCCACCTGTGCCAGGACTGCGGCGCTGGAGGGGCAGGTGAGAGAGCTCCAGGCGGAGGTGAGCAGGCTGCGGGGGATCAGGGCCGTGGAGGACGAGATTGACGGGTACTTTCTCTCTCTGCAGGGCCCGTCCCCTCAGGCTGTCACCACCCGGGGGTCTGCAGGAGGCGAATGGAGGACGGTCACCTCCAGGGCCAGGCGGCGTCGCAGGCGGCACGCAGCTGCCTCAGCTGTCACCCCAGTACAACTGGGGAACAGGTATGTGGCCCTGGCAGCGCTGGAGGAGACTGGGCGTGAGGAAGGAGGGAGGGAGGAAGCCACACTCTCATCCAGCAAGCCGGCATCCGTACCGCCTGAGCATCATGCAGTGACCCAGAGGAAGAGACGGTGGGTCATCATCATGGGGGACTCCCTCCTCAGAGGAACGGAGGGGCCCATCCGCCGCACGGACCCCGATGTGAGGGAAGTGTACTGTCTCCCAGGAGCCAAGATTGGGGACGTCACAGGGAAGATCACTGACCTCATCCGGCCTTCCGACTACTATCCTATGGTCCTCATCCACGTGGGAACCAGTGATGTGGCCTGGAGTCGTCCGGACCAGATCACGGGTGACTACATGGTCCTGGGGGCCAAGCTTAGAGAGTTGGGGGCCCAGGTGGTCTTTTCGTCCCTCCTCCCGGTTAGTGGAGGCCAGTGGCAGAGCGCCTGCATCCGTGAGGTGAACTGGCGCCTCCGGAGTTGGTGTCATCATGGCGGATTTGGCTTCCTGGGCCACGACCCGCACTTCAGAGCAGAGGGCGTCCTGGGGCGTGATGGTCTCCATCTCTCCCCCAAAGGTAAGAGTTTGTTTTCTTGCAGCCTAGTTGACCTCCTCCAGCAGGCTTTAAACTAAGTTGGTCGGGGGATAGGGATCCACAGGAGCAAGAGGCAACTCAACCAGGTGTAGGGCCTGCCCAGGTAAGAGCTCAGGTATATACCAAGGGACCAGTTGTCTCCCAGGAAGGGGGGTGCCCAGGGCTCCCACAGGGGGATTAAGGTGTCTCTTCCCTAATGCCAGAAGCCTGGGGAACAAGCAGGAGGAGCTTGCTCTCCTGCTTGCAAGTAGTAAAATCGACCTGGCTGGCCTAGTGGAGACATGGTGGGATGAAACTTTTGACTGGGCAGTAGACATAGAGGGCTATAGGTTGTTTAGAAGAGATAGGAAGGGAAAAAAAGTGTGTGGGGGGGTTTGCGCTCTGTGTCAGGGACCAGTATACCAGCTCTACCTGCCAAATGGGACCAGAGGAAGGCTTAACTGAGACCCTGTGGGTCAAACTTCAAGGAGGGCGGGGGGAGAGGGACCTGGTGGTAGGGGTTTACTACAGGCACCACATCAGGAGGAAGAGCTGGATCAGGAATTCTCCTGGCAGCTGGGGCAGACGTGTCTGCAAGGGATGTTGTGGTCATGGGGGATATGAATTACCCTGACACCAACGGGGAGGAGCAGGCAGCCAGGTCGAGCCACTCACGAAGGCTCCTGACGTGCGTCCAGGACCTGCACCTCGTGCAGGAGGTGCTCGTCCCCACGAGGGAAAACGCCGTACTGGATCTGGTGTTAGCCCCTGGGGACGACCTGTGGGGCAGGTGCTAGTACAAGGGGGGCTGGGGACAGTGATCATGAAATGATCCAGTTTGCTCTTCAGAGGAAGGTGGGGAGGGGAACTAGCACAGCGCAGATGCTTGACTTTACAAAAGCCAACTTCGATGTGCTCAGGGCAGTAGTCAGGGAGGCACTCGGAGCCCAAGGGGTACTAGATTGGGGGTCCAGGAAAGGTGGTCCTTCCTCAAGGAAGGCTATCCTTGGGGCGCAGCAGGACGCAATTCTCCTGTGCAGGAAGGTGGGAAAAGGGTCCAAGAAACCTCCATGGCTGAGCACGGATATCCAGGGTGGCCTGAGGGCAAAGAAAAAAGCGTACTGGTGGTGGAAGCAGGGGGCAGGGACAAAGGAGGAGTACACCTCCCTGACCCGAGCTTGTGAGGGAGGCTAAAGCAGCACTGGAGCTTAGATTAGCTTCTGGGATTAAGGAAAACAAAATGTCCTTCTTCAAGTTTACAGGTAGCAAGAAGAAGTCTTGGGGTAACATTGGACCCCTACGAGGCAGGGCAGGGCAGCTGGTGATGGACGCGCGAGAGAAGGCCGAACTCTCCAACAAATTCTTTGCCTCCGTGTCCCTGTCTGCTGACAATGGGGCGCTCTCGGGTGACAGCGGAGAGAGGCCTGGGAAGGATGTGAGTCCCCCGACTGCTAGATCAGACCTAGTTAAGGATTACCCGGAGGGCTTAGATGTGTCCAAGTCAGCAGGCCTGGATGACCTTCATCGGTGGGTGCTGAGGGAATGGGCTGGTGTCGTTGCAGAGCCATCAGCACAGCTGTTCGAGGACTCCTGGTGCTCAGGCCAAGTCCCTGAGGACTGGAAAAGGGCCAATGTGGTCCCTATTGTCAAGAAGGGGAGAAAGGAAGAGCCTGGCAACTACAGGCCAGTCAGCCTCACTTCTTTCCTGGGGAAGGTCTTTGAAAAAATGATCAAGGGCCACATTTGTGAGAGCCCTGCAGAGGAAGTGAGGTTGAGGGGTTTGTGCAAGGCCGATCCTGCCTGACTAACCTGGTCTCTTTCTATGACAAAGTAACAAAGAGCTTAGATGAGAAGGAGGAAGTTGATGTCGTCTTCCTGGACTTCCAGAAGGCTTCGACACAGTGTCCCCCCCAGTTCTGGTGGGCAAGCTGAGGGGCTGCGGCATGGACAAAATCACATGTTGGATGCTTATCTTGCTGGGATCCTATGACCCCAGCTGACTTCCTGCCCTTTGGGCAGGGGGCTGGACTCGATGATCTCTGAGGTCCCTTCCAGCCCTAATGTCTATGAAATCTGTGAAAGGGGCCAGCAGCAGGGACTCGGGGAAAGTCTGTTCACCAGGGCCCCCCTTGGGGTCACCAGGAACAATGGCCACAAGCTGAGGGGGGGAGAGGTTGAGGTTGGATATTAGGAAGAACTGCTTCATGGTACGGGTGGCCAGAGCCGGGAATAGGCTCCCAGAGAGGGGGTGCTCTCCCCTTCCCTGGGGATCTTCAAGAGGAGACTGGACAGGCACCCGGCTGGGGTCCTTATGACCCCTCCCACCCCCAGTGCTCCTTCCTGCCCATGGCGGGGGTCGGACTCAATGATCTGTCTAGGTCCCCCCCGACTCAGTGATTCTATGATTCTATGATCTCCTCCTTGGTCTTCCTGACTGCCCCCCTGCATCTCCAAGCAACCGCAGTATAGTCCTCCTGGTGATGGTCCTTCCCTTCTATTGGGTGTGTGCCTCCCCTTTAGCAAGGAGATGTTCCTGGATGCTT
>NC_143398.1:960957-989834 GCF_052110815.1 Crocodylus siamensis | reverse complement strand
AGCAGTGGTGGTGCTTCAGAGCTAAAAGTCATCAAAGGTGTTTTAGTTCAGAAGCGCAACGCCACCATTTTGCCTGTGCTGACCCGCATTTCACCACTTCTACAACTGCACGAGATGCAGCGCAGTGCACGTCCCCTCATGCGTGGAGCAGACTTGACTAATCAAGTCTCCAGTGCACTGCAGCGTGGAAAAGGTGTGTGTAAATGCCCCTGGGCATGCGGAGGCTTCCCCTAGGCCGAGCTTCCCCGGGTCTTGGCCCACACGGGGTCCCGGGAACTCTCCGTTGCTACATCTCTGTCCCCTGAGCTGACACCGATGTTGAATTAAAAATCGTGGTTCGTTTCTCGGGAGGAGGAAAAAAATCTTCAGCTACAGACACACTTTATTAGCAACACAAAAGGTATATATTTGCAAATAGGGTCAGAGGGAGAAGACAAAAGATCAAATCCCTCTGCCCCTGAGCACAATCATTAGCAGGCTTTTATCCCCTCTCTCCTGACCACGTGTGCAGAAGGAGGAATTTTTACAACTCATTTCCGGTTCATACAAACATATATGTAAACATGTCGCTTCATACGTCCCATGTGCATTATAATTAACTACTTAAGTATGCGGGGCGGGTAGGCTTAATATGCATTAGGTTATCACGCGTGCGTAGATGGGACCCAAGGTTACTCAAGGTTCAACCTGAAGGCAAAAATGGCATTTGCTCTTATCTTAGCCTAAGAATGTGGGGGTCATGAAAGAAAGTGTGATTTAGTGTAACAAAGAGATAGTAAATTTGCAGAACAGAGAGGGAGTGATACCTTAGTACAAAGGGCCTTTGGTGGTTTTCCCTTCAATTTCCAACCCCCCCCTTCCCTCTCCCATTAAGGAGACAAGGAGGGGTAGCAGCTGTGTTTTTTGTTTTTTTTTCTAAATCTGCTATTGATAATGCATTTTTAATAATATTTCTAACAATATCCCCCCTCGAGATGCTTTCTGATCTTTACTTCATTCGGGCATATCAAGATAATTACGAGGAATTTTTCTGAGGACCATGACCTTTACAGCAGTCTGTGCTTTTAGAGGGACTGCTGCGACCTGCATTCCTTCTACCGTGGTGGTTATCAATCTAGTGAGACAAGGAATAAGGCAAGGGATAAAAATCAAACCAGTTAGAGCACACAAAAGCACAAACCCTACCTTTTTCCTGTACCATTATTACTGATGCAATACTCTCCTAACGCCACTTGGGAAAGTTCCCAACTGTGGTTCTCATCCCATTTTTGACTAGTACTTTTAACATCTGCCTTACTACTTACTAGCCATTTCGGGGCCAAAGGAAAAGCCCTCCAAGGCCACTGGCCTCTGGCCTCCCGAAGCCCCCCACAGGCCCAGCAGTTGGTAAGATTAAAAGTACCTGCAATTCTTTCCATCATATCAACATACAAATTTGTCCCTGGGGGAGCAATTTGGGAAAGCGAGGGTGTGAGCCAGCGGTTAAGGCTGCTCAATTCTGCTTCTTTCATTATGCAGATAACAACAAGGCACATTAAGATTTCCACCATATTTTCCCTTTTACTTTCTTGTCTAATTTTCTGAGCTTTGATTAAGCCGTCTCAGGCGCACTTGGAGATCACCAGTAGGTTCACAGCTCCACTTGCTGGCTTCTTGTTCCGAAGACGACTCAGCTTCCGGAGTGAGTTCGTCTTGGGAGATGTTGTCCTCTGACGCTTGTGGATGTCGTTTCACACGGGTATGGTGTATCCAACGATCATGGCCAGTAATCTTTACAGCGGTGTGGGTTGTTAGAAGTACCTGGAAAGGGCCACTCCACCTCTCAGTCAAAGGCTCCTTTTTCCACCGCTGCACCAAGACCCAGTCTCCCGGGGAGAAGTCATGTACCGGTACATCTAAAGGCAGACGCTGAAAGGAGGCTGCATACCTGTGAAGAGAAAACAAGACAGACTGCAAGGCAATAACATATGTATGAAGCTCACTATTACCTAATTCAAAAGTTACATTCTCTCGCATCCCAGGAGGTAAGACTCGAGGGGGTTCGCCAAACATAATTTCATATGGGGTTAATTTAAGGCCCTGTCGGGGAGTGTTTCGAATGCAAGTAAGAGCTAGCGGCAATGCTTGAGGCCACTTAAGGCGTGTTTCAATACAGATTTTGGTGAGCAAAGTCTTTAAAGTTCTATTCATGCGTTCCACTTGTCCTGAACTCTGTGGTCTCCATGGTGTGTGTAGTTTCCAAGTAACCTTGAGAGCTTGTGCGACTTCTTGAACCACTTTTCCCACAAAGTGTTGTCCTTGATCCGACTCGATGGACTCAGGCAGGGAATACCGGGGAATGATCTTATCCAAGGTTACCACTGCACATCCTGTTCGTCTTTTTCCATCGATGACAGAGCTGGAGCCGTCCACAAAGTATTCAACATCTGGGTCTTCAATTGGGTCCTCAACAAGATCAGGTCGCACCTGCGTGGTCTGATTCAGGACCTCAAGGCAGTCATGCGTCGGTTGCCCTGGCTCTGGTAGCAAGGTTGCAGGGTTTAAGGCTGTAGTATGTTTGAAAGTAAGTCCTGGATTAGAGAGCAAAAATATCTCATACCGTGATTGTCTGGAGGGGTTAAGAAATTTCCCTCCCTCAGTCCCTAGGATCTGGGGAACTCCATGAGGAGTGAGTATTTCCATATCCGCACCCATGACTATCTTCTGGGCTTCTTCAACAACCACTGCTGTGGCTGCCACAGCCCGAAGACAGGCTGGCCACCCGAGTGCAACTGGATCTAGAACCTTTGAGTAATATCCCACGGGTCTCCAGGTCGGGCCCGATGGCTGTGTCAGCACCCCTGATGCAACCCCTCGATTCTCATGAACATACGGTCGATATGGCTTTTTACTGTTTGGGATGGCTAAGGCTGGGGGCTGGGTTAATGCTGCCTTCAGCAGATCAAAAGCATGCTGCATTTCTTTATTCCATTTCCATTTAGTGAGACTCTCCTTAGTCAGGGAGTCATACAGTGGTCTAGCCTTCCCACCGTAATCTGGTATCCATAGTCGACAGAACCCAGTCAGCCCTAGGAATGCTCGCAGCTCCTTGGGTGACTTAGGTGGGGTTAGACCTTGAATCGCCTGTATGCGATCTGCACTCAGGGCTCTGACTCCTTTTGAGAGCTTATATCCCAAAAATGTGACTTCAGGCTGACATATCTGGGCTTTCTCTTTAGAGACTTTATATCCTTTTTTTCCCAGAGTGTTTAGGAATGACCTGGTGGCTTCCTCGCAGAGCTGCAAGTTTGGGCTTGCAACTAGCAGGTCATCCACATACTGGAGGAGAGTCACTGCGGGGTGTGATCCCTTCCATTCCCCCAAGTCCTTCTGAAGGGCAAGTCCGAAAATATGGGGGGCTGCTATAAATCCTTGTGGAAGAACTGTCCACATGAGTTGGGCTTTATGGAAAGTATCTGGATCCTCCCATTCAAAAGCAAACAATTTTAGACTCTCTCGGTGAAGGGGAATAGAGAAGAAAGCATCTTTCAAATCTAGCACTGAAAATATTTCAGCTTCCCCCGGTACTTGTGTCAAAATCGTGTGAGGGTTTGGGACTACAGGATGGTCTGAAAGGACCTTCTTATTTACTGCCCGCAAGTCTTGAACCAGTCTGTATGAGACCCCATCTGCCTTCGGCACTCCAAGAATGGGGGTGTTATAGGGTGAAGACCCTTCCACTAGCCATCCGTACCTCTTGTATTTCTCTATTAACGGCTTGAGTCCAGCTCTGGCCGCTCGGCTGAGTGGGTACTGCTTTACCCGAACGGGCCCCTCCCCATCCTTGAGTACGATCCTTACCGGGGAGACGAACTTAGCTCGCGCAGGGGTTCCATCAGCCCATACCGAGGGGTCTACTCCAGTCATGTGATCTTCTGGACTTACTGCAGGGCGTCGGTCCTCCAGGAGAGCCATCTGATAGTTCGAGCTCTGCTTGACAGGTAGCTGGACCACCATCTGATCGTCTCTGAAAAAGATCTCAGCTTGCAATTTTGTGAGTAAGTCCCACCCAAGGAGTGCAACCGGGCAACTTGGAGAATACACAAAGGAGTGCTCGAGCAAATGGTCCCCCACCTTGGTGAGGAGTGGTTTACAAACAGGGAGTCGGGTTTGCATTCCCTCAATCCCTTCTACAAGTACATGCAGTTCACTAGTTCCTGCACAGGGGGGTTTTTCTGGAATCATTGAAAATGTAGCCCCAGTATCCACCAAGGCTTCAAAGTTTTTGCCACCAACCCTAATGGTTACCATGGGATCTTCTCGGGCTCCAACCCGAAGGGTAGTGGTCTTAGATCCCTGTCCCCTTCATTCTGAATCCTCACCCTTGTCTTCTGCCCGCATGAGGTGACCTCTCGGTTCCCTCTCTCTCTTCTCCTTCAACTTCGGGCATTCCCTCTTCCAGTGTCCTTTCTCTTTGCAATAAGCACAAACATCTGCTCCCACTCTTTCTCCCTTCCTCTTCTGTATCCCAGCCTTTCCAGGGTTCCCTCCAGTTATAGCAGCTGCTAGTGCTGCCATCTGTCGCTGAGCCTTTTTATCCTCCTTGCGCTCCTGCACTTGCTCACGATTCCCATACACCTTATATGCAATTTCCACCAGCTCTGAAATCGGTTTCCCAGCACCTCCCTCAGTTTTCTGTAACTTCTTACGGATATCAGCAGCGGATTGACCAATAAACATAAGATTTACCATGCGCTGGTTATCTGGGGCTTCTGGATCCAGATCCGAAAACCTGCGAAACGCCTCATACAGCCTCCCAAGGAAAGCTGAGGGATCCTCCTCTCTTCCCTGTCTCACCTCATACAATTTAGACAGATTGGTAATCCGAGGAACTGCCTTTCCCATTGCTTCCACTATAATTCCCAAATACCGTGCACTCAGCTCTCTGCCCTCTGCAGTATGATTGTCCCATCTCGGCTCTTCTACAGGGAAGGTATCACGCAGAGTACGACCAGCAGCACCCTCTGACTCAACTCTGGCTGCCGCAATACGCTCTGCTGTACCTAACACTAATCTCCTCTCCTCTGGGGTTAGGAGGGTCTGGAGCATCATCTGGACATCAGCCCAAGTGGGTCGATGAGTCTGCCCAATAGATCGAAACAAATCCCTCATCTTTTCAGGGTCTTCACGAAAAGAGGGGCTCTGATTTTTCCAGTTAAATAAATCTGAAGTGCTAAATGGGGTGTAGACAAAAGTTGCAGTGCCTCCTTCCCCAATAACCTCTCGCATCGGACAATTCAACACCGGCTGTGACTCTACAGTCTTGCGCAAATAATAACCCTTATTTCCTGATTCAGATGAGGCACTTGGCTGAGGCTCACGCTCTAACTCATTAGGTATGCATTGGTACGTCGGTGGTGGTCTCTCTAAGGGAGGGGGCGGTGGTGCAGAAGGACTGTATCCTGAGGAGGCGTCTGACTCATCTTCGCTACCCGACAGGGCAACCGGAGCACGGGTCCGGTACTTAGCCAATTCAGAATCCCCGCCCTCATTAGACTCAGGAAGTACAGGCGGTCCCCCCCGAGCCTTTTTCTTAACAAGCATCACATGAGACTTTGCTAAGTAATTCTTAATCCAAGGTGGCTGATTTTGAACCACCCACAACCAACAATCAATATAAGGAAACTGATTCCAATACCCATTTTGCATAACAATTTCATGGATAGCTATCACTTCTTTTAGCACAAAGGATCCTTTCGGGGTCCAGTGGACCCCAAATGTTGGCCACTCGAGTTGACAAAACTTAGTTAAATCACCTTTTTTCATTTTTATTCCATAATCGGCCGGCCTTGCAAATTTATTAAAATGACGTAATAAGACTTTTAGAGGGGTATCAATATTGTTTTCTACACGAGAGTTACTCGTACCCATTTGCCCACAAAAATGCGCTCAAGGCACACCAAATACCAAAAAGATCTCAACAACAGATGATTTACAATGAGAGCTAAGCCTAGAATTTCTCAGCAAACTTACACATCCTTTGTTTTAGATCCGTACACCAGATTGGGCAAAGGGAATTCGTATACTCACTCAGATACCCCAGAGATCTCGATCCAAATTCCAAAGTGTGTCTGCCTCTCCAGAAACTCAGAATTTACATAGGATACTTCCTTTAACTTCCCGGATATTTGGACTTAAACCTCAAATACCAGGGTGAGTCCAAAGTCGGCTCGGTGTGCACAAATCCCTGGTACCGGAGGTGCTCCGTCACTGAATTCCGGGGTAGTCCTCGAGAAGCCCCACGTTGGGCGCCAATTGTTGAATTAAAAAAATCGTGGTTCGTTTCTCCGGAGGTGGAAAAAAACCTTTCAGCTACAGACACACTTTATTAGCAACACAAAAGATATATATTTGCAAATAGGGTCAGAGGGAGAAGACAAAAGATCAAATCCCTCTGCCCCCGAGCACAATCATTAGCAGGCTTTTATCCCCTCTCTCCTGACCACGTGTGTAGAAGGAGGAATTTTTACAACTCATTTCCGGTTCATACAAACATATATGTAAACATGTCGCTTCATACGTCCCATGTGCATTATAATTAACTACTTAAGTATGCGGGGCGGGTAGGCTTAATATGCATTAGGTTATCACGCGTGCGTAGATGGGACCCAAGGTTACTCAAGGTTCAACCTGAAGGCAAAAATGGCATTTGCTCTTATCTTAGCCTAGGAATGTGGGGTCATGAAAGAAAGTGTGATTTAGTGTAACAAAGAGATAGTAAATTTGCAGGACAGAGAGGGAGTGATACCTTAGTACAAAGGGCCTTTGGTGGTTTTTCCCTTCAATTTCCAACCCCCCCCTTCCCTCTCCCATTAAGGAGACAAGGAGGGGTAGCAGCTGTGTTTTTTTTTTTTTTTCTTTTTTCCTAAATCTGCTATTGATAATGCATTTTTAATAATATTTCTAACACCGTCCCAGCCCGAGCAGCCCCCCACCAACCCGGCCCTGCCAGACTGCCCCAGAGCTCCCAGCAGGCATGGGGGGGCTGCCCCCCCATCTCCGCATGCAGGGAAGGCAGGCTGTCGCCGCAGGCTTTGCCCCAGGGGCCAAAACTCGGGCACTTGGGCACCGGCCTTGGCGCAGAAGCGGGGCCCTGTGGCAGGCCACTTGCAGCCCCTCAACGTCCAGCCACGCACTGGTTCTGGGCAGGACCAAACCACTCGACCCAGCCCTGCTTTCCCGAGGAAACAGCCGAACAGACATCACGTCCACACGAGCTCCGGCTTGGCGCTGCGCTGTGGCCCTTCTTCCCGCCCCCGCCTGCCACCGGGGAAGGGGCAAGTGGAAAGCCACGGCCCGGGGACCCACGCTGCCTCGCAGGAGAGGAGATGGCGGCTGTGGGGGGATGGAGGGAGGCCTGGGCCCCCCGCCTCGGGGGCCTGCTCCTGCCTCTGCTTGTCCTGGGGGCAGCAGGTGAGTGTGACCCCTGCTCCGCTGGGGTGAGGGGGCAGGGCCGGGCTGCGGTGGCCGTGTCCAGCCCCGGTGCAGGGGCAGCCGGTGCCGCCTCGTGAACACACCTGGAGCAGAAATCCCGGTGGCCCGTGTTTGCAGAGAACGGCCCCACTCTGGGGGAGTCTTTCTGGGTGCATAAGCAGCGGCAGGGTGGGAGTGCTAATAACTACCACAGTCCGAGGCGGTCAGAGTCAGTGGCGGATTAAGATTCACTAGGGCCCTGGGCCTTCCCCCTCTCCCCCCAACCCACACTCCCACCCTCGGCTGTGGACTCCATCTCTGCCCGGTGCAGTGGGAACAGCGGCTGCAGCAGGACTTACTGCCCCCAAGCGCAGGGCAGGAACCAGAGCCACCCCTCCGGGACGTCCGCACTGGGGCAGGTGCTGGGAGCGCGGAGCTGCTGCCTGCCGGGCGTGAGCGGCATGGACCGAGTGCTGCTGGCAGCCCCTTGCCCTGCTACAGCCCAGTCTGGCTGCGGCAGCACCTGGGAACAGTGCCCGGCACCCGTGTCACACACGGCTGGCCCGGCTGCTGGTTTCATCTGCACCAAGGCAGGGTCCAGGCCTGCCGACGGTCAGAGTGCAGCAGACACCCAGCCCACGCACCCAGCACCTGCCCCAGGCACCAGGTCCCAGCCTCTCCTCTCTGCCCAGCCCCACGGGGCCTCACGGCTGCTTCCTCTCCCCTGGGCAGGCTCCCGGCTGCAGGTGACCACGGCGCCCTCCTCCCTGGCCCACCTGGGCTCGGGGTCCTGCTGCAGTGCAGGGCTGGTGGCCCTGGATGCCCTGTGGGTGCAGTACTATATGGGGGAGGATCAGGTGGCCTGGTACAACCAGGGCAGGAGCCAGGCCCTGCCCGGAGCCAGCCTGCCCTCAAAGAAGGAGCTGCGAAGTGGAGTTGCCTCCCTGCCACTGGCTGTGGTGACCCCGTGGGACAAGGGCGTGTACCAGTGTGTTGTGTGGCATGGGGCACAGCAGCACCAGGGGATGCCCACCCTGCATCTGCTCGGTGAGGACCAGACCAGGGCCCCTGGGATGGCCCTGGTTACTCCTATACCTGCCCTGGATGTGGGCAGAGGCGGCACGTGCACACAGACCCAATACACCAGGGGTCTAGTTGCTGTGGCTGTGTCCAAGCCTGGCTGTGGGCAGGGCCCTCGGCCTCACCCCAGGGGCACCGGGAAACCTTGTGCAGTGGCATGCTGACAGGCGTTGAGTGCTGCCTGGGAGAGGAAGGGCACTTGCTACCAGACATGCAGCCAGCACTCTCGTCTCCCCTCTGACAGTCCCAAATCCCCAGATGCCTGCCCGTGGGTGTCTGTCAGTGGAGCATCAAGCCTGACACGCAGCTCAGGCTCCACGTGGCCTCCCTGGCTCAGTGCCAGCTGGAGGTGGCCGAGGGACTGGCACTTGCATCACCTGAAGCCCCAAAGCACATAGTGACTCTCTCCTTCCAGCTCCCCAGTGATCTCCATCCCAAGACAACCTGCTGTGGCCGACACTGAGACCTCGCTCCTGTGCCACGTGGGGGCTCTTCCCCAAGGACGTGGACATGGTGTGGTTGGGATGGGCAGGTCCTGCAGGGCTGCACCCGCTCCAGCCCCCAGAGGAACCCGGGTGGGACCTTCAGCCTCACCCTGATCTACATCTTTGCCCCCTCCCATAGCGACCCCGGTAGTGACTTCTCCTGCCACATCCACCATGTGGCTTTGGTGCAGCCACTGCAGCAGGACGTCCACCTGGTCATCCTCGGTAAGAGCTTGTGTCCACACCTGCCTCCTGTCCTGACTCTGGACATGGAAGCAGTTCCCTTACCCTCTCCCTGAGGTAGCACAGAGCTGGTCCAGACCAGCATGCAAGCAGCGCTGAGCTGCAGACCAGCATGGTATGGGGCTGCATTAGGCAGCAGGAACACTCTTCCCTCCTGTGGGGAGCCAAAGGACCAAGGAGCAGAGGGATGCAGCCTGGAGGGGCCTCCCTGCTTACTGTATCCTGGCCCATGTGTTTCATAGTTTCCTAGTTTCTAGGGTTGGAAGGGACCTGAGATCATCGAGTCCGACCCCCTGCCATGGCAGGAAGGAGTACCGGGGTCAAACAACCCAGGAAGGTGTACATCCAGCCTCCTCTTAAACACCCCCAGGATAGGAGCCTGCACCACATCCCTTGGAAGTTGGTTCTAGATCCTAGCCGCCCTGACCGTGAAGTCCCGCCTCATGATGTCTAGCTTAAATCTACCCTCTGCCAGCTTGTAAGCATTATTTCTAGTCACTCCCGGGAGTGCTCGGGGGAACCGGGACTCCCCCAATGCCCACAAATCCCCACAGCTTAGTGTCATCAGCAAATTTGCACAGGTGCTTTTTACCCCTTGTCCAAGTCCCTGATGAAGATGTTGAACAGTACGGGCCTGAGGACCAAGCCCTGGGGGACCCCACTGCCCACGTCCCTCCGGGTCGAAAATGACCCGTCCACCACCGCTCTCTGGGTGCGGCCCTCCCGCCAGTTGGGGACACATCTGACTGTGTGGGTGTCTACACCACAGCCCCCCAGTTTCTTAATGAGAACGGGGTGACAGACAGTGTCAAAAGCCTTTGAAAAGTCCAGGAAGACGATGTCCACTGCTACCCCTGCATCTAAGGATTCGGTGACCTGGTCGTAGAAGGCCACCAGGTTGGTCTGACAGGACCTGCCCCTAATGAACCCGTGTTGGTTGCCCCTAAGTATAATCTCATCTGTTGGTCCCTCACGGACATGTGCCAGGGTAATTCTCTAAAAAAGCTTACCCAGGATCAAGGTAAGACTGACTGGCCTATAGTTTCCTGGGTCCTCCTTCCTCCCTTTTTGAAGATGGGAACCATGTTGGCCTCTTCCAGTCCTCTGGCCCCACACCAGAGCCCCATGAGTGCTCGTAAAGCCGTGCCGGGGTCCCGCAATGACCTCAGCCAATTCCTTCAGTACTTGAGGGTGGAGATTGTCTGGACCAGCTGATTCGAATACATCCAGTCCCTCCAGAAGTTCCCTAGCTAGTTCCTCGCTAACCCTTGCCCTAGGTGCGCCTCCCCTGGGGCCTGAGGGGGGGCCTGGGGAGGGGGGTGGATGTTCCAGTCCCTGCTTAGGAAAATAGAGGCAAAGAAATCGTTTGCTTTGCCATCTGGTGTGACGACCAAATTTCCTAGCGTGTCCTGCAGGGGCCCCACGTTACCCAGAACCTTCTTTTTGCCCCCTGTTTATTTAAAAAAGGACTTCTTGTTGTCCTTGATCCGGGAAGCTAGTCCCAGTCCCAGTTGTGCTGAGGACGCCAGAAGGAGCACACGTGCCCCTGGTGTCCCCCACCCTTGAGGCAGCGGCAACAGCACCAGCAGCAGCAGGAGCAGCAGCCATCGGCAGCTGAGGGCCAGCTGCGGCAATGAGGAGGTGAGCCGGGGAAGGGGAGGGAGGGAGTGGGGCCAGGTGAGGGCGATCGGGCAGGGGATTCTTTCCCCGCCTGACCCCATGTAGCCGCGCCGGGCAGTAGCCGCGCTCCCGATCTGTGCGAACAGGGGGTGCAAACAGGCGCGCTCTTTAGGGGTGCGCTGGAGTTTGCACCGGGGTTCACGCAGGGAGGCGCGAGAGAGGCTGCAGGCAGCGGAAGAGCCAACAGCAGCCGCAGTCGTCTCCAGGTAAGCGCGTGGGGGTGGCAGCATGGGAGCTGTCACGCGGAGTGCAGCCAGGGCTCCTGCCCCACGGCTGCCTCTGGACCCGGGACCGGTGACGCTTCCACGCGGGGGGGCCACCTGCCTGTGGGGGCTCCCTGGCTTGGTCCCTGGGGCTGGGGGGGACTTGGGAGCGGGGGCTTCTCTCACCAGTCCCACCTGTGCCAGGACTGCGGCGCTGGAGGGGCAGGTGAGAGAGCTCCAGGCGGAGGTGAGCAGGCTGCGGGGGATCAGGGCCGTGGAGGACGAGATTGACGGGTACTTTCTCTCTCTGCAGGGCCCGTCCCCTCAGGCTGTCACCACCCGGGGGTCTGCAGGAGGCGAATGGAGGACGGTCACCTCCAGGGCCAGGCGGCGTCGCAGGCGGCACGCAGCTGCCTCAGCTGTCACCCCAGTACAACTGGGGAACAGGTATGTGGCCCTGGCAGCGCTGGAGGAGACTGGGCGTGAGGAAAGAGGGAGGGAGGAAGCCAGACTCTCATCCAGCAAGCCGGCATCCGTACTGCCTGAGCATCATGCAGTGACCCAGAGGAAGAGATGCTGGGTCATCATCATGGGGGACTCCCTCCTCAGAGGAACAGAGGGACCCATCCACTGCACGGACCCCGATGTGAGGGAAGTGTACTGTCTCCCAGGAGCCAAGACTGGGGACGTCACAGGGAAGATCACTGACCTCATCCGGCCTTCCGACTACTATCCTATGGTCCTCATCCACGTGGGAACCAGTGGTGTGGCCTGGAGTCGTCTGGACCAGATCACGGGTGACTACATGGTCCTGGGGGCCAAGCTTAGAGAGTTGGGGGCCCAGGTGGTCTTTTCGTCCCTCCTCCCGGTTAGTGGAGGCCATCGGGGCAGAGCACCTGCATCCGTGAGGTGAACTGGCGCCTCCGGAGTTGGTGTCATCGTGGCGGATTTGGCTTCCTGGGCCACGACCCGGACTTCAGAGCAGAGGGCGTCCTGGGGCGTGATGGTCTCCATCTCTCCCCCAAAGGTAAGAGTTTGTTTTCTTGCAGGCTAGTTGACCTCCTCCAGCAGGCTTTAAACTAAGTTGGTCGGGGGATAGGGATCCACAGGAGCAAGAGGCAACTCAACCAGGTGTAGGGCCTGCCCAGGTAAGAGCTCAGGTATATCCCAAGGGACCAGTTGTCTCCCAGGAAGGGGGGTGCCCAGGGCTCCCTTGGGGGGATTAAGGTGTCTCTTCACTAATGCCAGAAGCCTGGGGAACAAGCAGGAGGAGCTTGCTCTCCTGCTTGCAAGTAGTAAAATCGACCTGGCTGGCCTAGTGGAGACATGGTGGGATGAAACTTTTGACTGGGCAGTAGACATAGAGGGCTATAGGTTGTTTAGAAGAGAGAGGAAGGGGGAAAATAGGTGGGGGGTTGCGCTGTATGTCAGGGACCAGTATACCAGCTCTACCTTCCAAATGGGACCAGAGGAAGGCTTAACTGAGACCCCGTGGGTCAAACTGGTGGTAGGGGTTTACTACAGGCACCACGTTAGGAGGAAGAGCTGGATCAGGAATTCTCCAGGCAGCTGGGGCAGACGTGTCTGCAAGGGATGTTGTGGTCATGGGGGATATGAATTACCCTGACATCAACTGGGAGGAGCAGTCGGGCAGGTTGAGCCACTCACGAAGGCTCCTGACGTGCATCCAGGACCTGCACCTCGTGCAGGAGGTGCTCGTCCCCACGAGGGAAACGCCGTACTGGATCTGGTGTTAGCCTCTGGGGATGACCTGGTGGGGGAGGTGCTAGCACAAGGGAGGCTGGGGACAGTGATCATGAAATGATCCAGTTTGCTCTTCAGAGGAAGGCGGGGAGGGGAACTAGCACAGCGCAAATGCTTGACTTTAGGAAAGCCAACTTTGATGTGCCCAGGGCAGTAGTCAGGGAGGCACTCGGAGCCCAAGGGGTACTAGATTGGGGGTCCAGGAAAAGTGGTCCTTCCTCAAGGAGGCTATCCTTGGGGCGCTGCAGGACAGAATTCTCCAGTGCATGAAGGTGGGAAAAGGGTCCAAGAAACCTCCCTGGCTGAGCACGGATATCCAGGCTGGCCTGAGGGCAAAAAAAAAGTGTACGGGCGGTGGAAGCAGGGGGCAGGGACAAAGGAGGAGCACACCTCCCTGACCCGAGCTTGTAGGGATTTGGTGAGGGAGGCTAAAGCAGCACTGGAGCTTAGATTAGCTTCTGGGATTAAGGAAAACAAAACGTCCTTCTTCAACTATACAGGTAGCAAGAAGAAGTCTCGGGGTAACATTGGACCCCTACGAGGCAGGGTAGGGCAGCTGGTGATGGACACGCGAGAGAAGGCCGAACTCTCCAACAAGCTCTTTGCCTCCGTGTCCCTGTCTGCTCACAATGGGGCGCTCTCGGGTGACAGCGTAGAGAGGCCCGGGAAGGATGCGAGTCCCCCGACTGCTAGTTCAGACCTAGTTAAGGATTACCCGGAGGGCTTAGATGTGTCCAAGTCAGCAGGCCCGGATGACCTTCATCCGCGGGTGCTGAGGGAATTGGCTGGTGTCATTGCGGAGCCATCGGCACAGCTGTTCGAGGACTCCTGGTGCTCGGGCCAAGTCCCTGAGGACTGGAAAAGGGCCAATGTGGTCCCTATTGTCAAGAAGGGGAGAAAGGAAGAGCCTGACAACTACAGGCCAGTCAGCCTCACTTCTTCCCTGGGGAAGGTCTTTGAAAAAATTATCAAAGGCCACATTTGTGAGAGCCCTGCAAGGGAAGTGAGGTTGAGGGGTTTGTGCAAGGCCGATCCTGCGTGACTAACCTGGTCTCTTTCTATGACAAAGTAACAAAGAGCTTAGATGGGAAGGAGGAAGTTGATGTCATCTTCTTGGACTTCCAGAAGGCTTCGACGTGGTGTCCCCCCCAGTTCTGGTGGGCAAGCTGAGGGGCTGCGGCATGGACGAAATCACATGTTGGATGCTTATCTTGCTGGGATCCTATGACCCCAGCTGACTTCCTGCCCTTTGGGCAGGGGGCTGGACTCGATGATCTCTGAGGTCCCTTCCAGCCCTGATGTCTATGAAATCTATGAAATCTACATGGGTGGCAAACTGGCTCCAGGGGCGCACCCAGAGGGGGGTGGACAGGTCGAAGTTGACCTGGGGGGGTGTGGGCAGCGGAGTCCCCCAGCGCTCGGTCCTGCGGCTGGTGCTGTTCAACATCTTCATTAGTGACCTGGACGAGGGTGCGGTTCGACAAGGACAAGTGCAGGTTGCTGCACCTGGGGAGAGGGGACCAGCATGATGGGTATAGGTTAGGGGCTGCCCCTCTCGGCAGCACAGAGGCAGAGAGGGATCTTGGAGTGAGGATTGACTCCAGGATGAATATGGTCCCCAATGCGTTGGAGCAATAGGTAGAGCCAACCGCACCCTGTCCTGCATCAACAGGGGCATCACTGACAGGTCTTCTCCCCCCTGTGCGGCGCTGGTCAGGCCGCGGCTGAAGTCCTGTGTCCTGTTCTGGGCGCCGCACTTCAAGAGGGATGTGGGGAACCTGGAGAGGGTCCAGAGGAGGCCACTCATATGGTTGGGGGCCTCCATGGCCAGCCCTATGAGGAGAGGCTGAGGGACCTGAATCTCTTCAGTCTCCACAAGAGGAGACTGAGGGGGGATCTTGTGGCTGCTACAACCTTCTCAGGGGCCAGCAGCAGGGACTCGGGGAAAGTCTGTTCCCCAGGGCCCCCCTTGGGGTCACCAGGAACAGTGGCCACAAGCTGCGGGAGGAGAGGTTTAGGTTGGATATTAGTAAGAACTGCTTCATGGTAAGGGTGGCCAGAGCCTGGAATAGGCTCCCAGAGAGGGGGTTTCATAGTTTCATAGTAGCTAGAGTCGGAAGGGACCTAGGAAGATCATCTAGTCCGACCCCCTGCCTTGGCAGGAAAGAGCACCGGGGTCAGATGACCCCGGCAAGGTGCTCATCTAACTTCCTTTTAAAAATCCCCAGGCTAGGAGCCTGCACCACTTCCCCTGGAAGCCGGTTCCAGGCCCTAGCCGCCCTGACTGTGAAGTAGCGCCTCCTAATATCTAATCTAAACCTACCCTCCGCCAGCTTGTGACCGTTATTCCTGGTCACTCCTGGCAGCACACGCGGGAACAGGGACTCCCCCAATACCTGCTGATCCCCCCTGACCAGTTTGTAGCAGGCCACAAGGTCCCCCCTTAACCTTCTCATGTGGAGGCTAAACAGTTCAGGGCCCGTAGCCTCTCCTCATAAGGCCTGCCCTGCTGACCCCTGATCATACGAGTGGCCCTCCTCTGGACTCTTTCCATATCGTCCACATCCCTCTTGAAGTGTGGCGCCCAGAACTGGACGCAGTACTCCAGCTGCGGCCTGACCAGTGCCGCATAGAGGGGGAGGATCACCTCCCTGGACCTGCTCGAGATGCATCTGTGGATGCATGACAGGGTACGGTTGGCCTTCTTGACTGCCTCCCCACACTGCCGGCCCATGTTCATCATGGAGTCAATGGCGACTCCAAGATCCTTTTCCATCTCCGTGCTGGCAAGAGGGGAGTTCCCCAACCTGTAAGTGTGGTGCCGGTTCTTCCTCCCCATGTGCAACACCTTGCACTTATCAGTGTTAAACCCCATCCTATTCTCATCCGCCCACCGTTGCAACCTGTCAAGGTCAGCTTGTAGCCTATTGCACCCTTCTAGTGCACCCACATCCCCCCACATCTTAGTGTCATCAGCAAACTTGAACAGGGTGCTTTCTACCCCCTCATCCAAGTCACTGATGAAGATGTTGAACAGTGCGGGCCCGAGGACCGAGCCCTGCGGAACCCCACTGCCCACGTCCTTCCAGGTCGAGAAGAACCCATCCACTACCACCCTCTGGGTGCGGCCCTCCAACCAGTTAGCGACCCATTTGACTGTGTGGGCATCGACACCACAGTCTCCCAGCTTTTTGATGAGGACAGGGTGAGAGACAGTGTCGAAAGCCTTCCGGAAGTCCAGAAAGACTACATCCACAGCAACCCCTGCGTCTAATGATTTGGTGACCTGATCGTAAAAGGCCACCAGGTTGGTCTGACAAGACCTGCCACTGATGAACCCATGTTGGTTGCCCCTGAGCATGCATTCCCCCGCAAGGCCCTCCTGGATGTGTGCCAGGAGAATTTTTTCAAAGAGCTTACCCGGGATTGAGGTAAGACTAACTGGCCTGTAATTTCCTGGGTCCTCTTTTTTTCCCTTTTTGAAGATAGGGACCACATTGGCCCTCTTCCAGTCCTCCGGCACCTCACCAGAGCACCACGAGTGCTCATAGAGCCACGCCAGGGGTCCCGCAATGACCTCGGCCAGTTCCCGTAGAACCCTAGGGTGAAGATCGTCCGGACCAGCGGACTTGAACACGTCCAGCCTCTCCAGAAGTACCCTAACTAACTCCTCGCTAACCCCTGGCCCAGGCGTGTCTCTCCCGGGGCCCGAGGGGGGCCCAGCAGGGAGGTGGCTGAACTGGTCCCTACTTAGGAAGACAGAGGCAAAGAAATCGCCTTCCCTGGGGATCTTCAAGAGGAGACTGGACAGGCACCTGGCTGGGGTCTTATGACCCCTCCGACCCCCAGTGCTCCTTCCTGCCCCTGGCGGGGGTCGGACTCGATGATCTGTCTAGGTCCCTTCCCACTCTATGATTCTATGATCTCCTCCTTGGTCTTCCTGTCTGCCCCCCTGCATCTCCAACCAACCGCAGTATAGTCCTCCTGGTGTTGGTCCTTCCCTTCTATTGGGTGTGTGCCTCCCCTTTAGCGAGAAGATGTTCCTGGATGCTTTTGGTGAGCCACGGGGGCTTTTGCGCCCTCCTGCCCCCTTTGATCTGTGTTGGGATTACCTGCCTTTGGGTTTGGAGGATCGTCTGTTTAAGGACTGACCACTCTTCTTGGACAGCTGGCTCCCCTCCCTTCTGGGACTCAGTGCTTCTCCATAGGGTTCCTGGTGCAGGGGCAGCTGCAGGAATCCCCAGCATCCCAGAACAAGCCTTGGACCACGAGTGTGAGGGCAGCAACTTAGTGTCACTACAATGGATGTCACTGCATGTGTCAGAGCTCAGCTTTACCTGGTTTTCTCCTCCAAGTAGGAAGCACAGAGGTGGATCACACCAGCACCCTGATTGGAGTTTCCTGGGGACTGGGATCGTAATTGGAGCTGTGATCACCACAATCATTTCCTGCCGGATACGTAGGAGCAAAGTAAAACAAGACCATTCGGTTGGTCTGCAAGGTCCCTGTAACAGGGGGCCTTCTCCGGGCTGATTTCCCTTTGGCCCACCCACCTGTTTCTGGGCTAACCGCCTGTCTTCTCTCCTGCCATGCCTTACTGTTGATTAATTAATTGATGTAAATTAAGTGGGAGGCTGCCCATTTCCTGCCCTGATGCCAGTGGGGTGCTATCTGCAGCTTTGGACCTCCTCTACACCGCAGCCCAAGCCTTTCAGATGGCATCCGGCTGTTTCCAACATCACCAGCCCCACATTGGGCCCTGCAATCCTACTAGTTGAACCCCATTTGGATCCCTCCATTCAGATGCTTATTCTGCCTTCATACTGGGCAGCATAGCTCCCTGAGCTGCTCCCCCTCACGGGTGCAGTCACCCCAGGACCATGGCTACTGGAACCCCAGGCCTGCAGCTCTGGGCATCCCTTGTGGTGGGCCCCCGGCCTTTCCAGTTCTGGCCCCAGCACGGGCTAGTCAGGGGATGTTCAGACAGGTTCTTGGGTCTATGGCCTGACTCTCTCTCTGGGGTCCACCTTCCAGACCCTACAAAGGGGTAACCCACCCAGTTGTGGGGGCTAGGAGGTTAAGACGCCCCAACTTGCCTTTCACCAGGGTGGTAACTGGCTTGGCATTTCCTCTCCCGCACCACTGAGAGCCCCACCAAGCCACCCACTCCTGGTAGGTTGCAGTTTTAGGTCATGCCTAGGACCAGGAGCTGCCTGACCCCCCCCTACAGCTCCTCCCTTACCTCCAGATGAGACCAGCAGCCCTCCAGCCGGGCAGTGTTGTTGCCTAGCCTTCCAGCAGTGAAATACCCTGTTTATATGGGCAGCCCGAAATCTAAAATGCCCACCGCCCTCCTCAGGCACCTGCTGGCTGCTCTCTCAGGCCTTTAAAGTGGCAGCACAAACAGTGCCCCGCTGCAGTGCCCATAGTAGGAAGGGGCCAGCGAGGGTGGAGGGAGACTGACACAGAGGAGTGGAGAGGCTCTTCTCGCACTAGAACTGCCCCTCAACAGGGCACAGTGTGCTCCTTCATATCTTATTGCACGTCTCTCAGATGATTCCAGGGTGACCCCAGGCTGGGAGGTCTCCTGCACTGTCTCAGAGGCAGGGGATCCAGAGCGATGTCTGCTGGGCCAGGAGGTGACCCTGTGCTGCTCCATGGAGGGGACGTTTCCCAAAAACGTGGCCATGGCATGGGAGGAGGATCCAGAGCAAGGACAGGAGAGTAGCTGAGAGCGCTGGAGACCAAGACATCCCTGAGCACAACCTGTTATTACCTGCCTTTCCCCAGGGCTGGAGAGTGAGAGAAGAGAGAGCAGGGACCCACCTCACGTCCTTCCTGACCTTCACCCCTATGGCGCAGCCTGATGGGGCGCGGATTCAGTACTGCTTCCTGCATGAGGCCAAATGGATCAGAGAGGAGCAAGTGTCCCCGGAGATCCCAGTGGGGGATGACTGCCCAGCGCCCCTGCTACAGCCTCGGGACATGCTGAGCTCCACTGCTGCTGTGGAGGACGTGACAGTTCCTGCCAGGGCCCTAAGGCTGTCGCGGTGGTGCAGGCCTCACCCAGGACTCACAGCCCTGCCCAAGCCCTTGCACTGGGCTCCCCTGGAGGCTGTCTGCAACAGCAGGCCCCTGGGGCTGCTCTGCATGTGTGAAGGGGGCCAACGGCAGAGGCTGCCAGGAGCTGGGGTCAGGCCTGCTGGGGCAGTGGGTGGGCATGTGTCTGCGGTCTGGGAACAGGGTCTGCTTCCTGCTGTGAGCGGCTGGCTGGCAGTGACCTGGCCCAGGGGTATCGAAAGGGCAAAAGATGATTGGAGGACTTGGGATTCCTTTTCCGCACCAATCAGGCCCCAGAAACTCACCCCCTGTGTCCGCTGATTGGCCCCTTGGGTCACCTGGAGGGAGATAAAAGGGGCAGCATGGGAGGGGAGGGGAGGGGAGGGCAGGGGAGACCAGTGGGGGACAACAAGGAAAGAGCTTCACAGAGCTGGGAAGAGGTGGGCCAGTGGGGCAGGAGCAGCGCCCCAGAAGAGCCTGAGAGAGCAGGACCTGCAGGCAGCAGTGGGAGCCGCAGCAATGTGGCGTGCGGCCGGCAGGAGAGGCTGCCCACTGGGATCCAGGATCTCCTACGAGAGGCTGCAGCCGGCAGGAGAGGCTCCCCGGCTCCAGGAAGGACCTGAGCAGCAACTGGAGAGGTTCCCAGCTCTGCTTCCAGCTCCTCCAACCAGTGGCCAGGCAGCTCAGCATGAGGCTGGGGACCTCTAGTAAGCTGGACTTGTCCCACCAGTGGTGGCTGTATAGCAGAGTCCTTGTCCACCATGGGGGTGACCTTGGTTCAAGTCCCAACTGAGATAACTTGGGGTCAGTGAACCTACAAGAAGCAAATCTTCTTGCAGTAGAAAGGGTTTTCCCCGCTTTTTCCCCCTCCAGGTACCAAGGCCCTATATTTCTTTGTCATCTTGCGTTTTGTGCCTTTTTTATATTTCACCAACCCGTATTGTTTGTTCTGCTGTTTGTGTTTTATACTTAACCCTGTTTTTTGTCAAGGATTGTAAGTGTCTAACCTTTGTTGAATCCTGCCGTGGCAGGGGGTCGGACTAGATGATCTACTCAGGTCCCTTCCGACCCTAGAAACTATGAAACTATGAAACCATGAAACCTTGGGGCATTGTAGTGTTAGAAATATTATTAAAAATGCATTATTAATAGTGTTGTTAGAAAAACACAGCTGTTCGCTCTCCTTGTCTCCTTGGTGGAAGAGGGGGGGGGTTGGAGATTGAAGGAAAAAAAAAAAGGCTACTAAGGGCTCTTTGTACTAAGGTATCACTCTCTCTTTGTTCTGCAAATTTACTATCTCTTTGTTACACTAAATCACACTTTCTTTCATGGCTCCCACATTTCTTAGGCTAGATAAGAGTAATTGCCATCTTAGCCTTGGGTTTGAACCTTGTGTAACCTGAAGTTCTTTCTAAGCACGCGTAATAAGCTAATGCATATAAGCCTATCCACCCCGCATACTTAAGTAGTTAATTATAATACACATGCGATGTATGATGTGACGTATTCACATACATGTTTGTATGAACCGGAAATGAGTTGTAAGAGTTCCTGCTTCTGTACACGTGCTCAGGAGAGAGGGGATAAAAGCCTGCTGAGAAGTGTTCCCCGTGGGCAGAGGGTTTTGATCTTTTGTCTTCTCTCTCTGACCCTATTTGCAAATATATACCTTTTTGTATCACCAACAATGTGTGCCTAAAGGATCATTAATATTCATTGAGCCTCCAAAGAAACGAACCGTGATTTTTACATCAAAATTGGCGCCCAACGTGGGGCTCTTTGGATGACTCCGGAGTCCATCGGCGCATCGTCTCTGCCACCACGGGGAGTGTGCACCGAGCCTTTTCTTTTTTTTGGCTCGCCCGGGGGGGGCTTGAGACGTTGATTGGGACATCCAGAACACTAAGGGCTCCTATGCAAATTTTGTTTTTTTGGAGTCTTCAGGTACACATTTTGGGATTTGGATCGAGATCTCTGGGGTATCTGAGTGAGTATACGAATTCCATTTGCCCAATTTGGTTCTGGGTCCAGAGCAGGAGGTGTGCATGTTCGCTGAGGAACTCTAGGCTCAGCTCTCATGGTAAATCATCTGCTGTAAGGGACTTTTTGGTATTTGGTGTGCCTTGGGCGCACTCTTGTGGGCAAAATGGGTACGGCTAGCTCCCGTGTAGAAAACATGGATACCCCTCTAAGGTGCTTATTACGTCATTTTAATAAATTTGCAAGGCCAGCCGATTACGGAGTAAAAATGAAAAAAGTGATTTAATTAAGTTTTGTCAACTCGAGTGGCCAACATTTGGGGTCCACTGGACCCCGAAAGGATCCTTTGTGCTAAAAGAAGTGATAGCTATCCATGAAATTGTTATGCAAAATGGGTATTGGAATCAGTTTCCTTATATTGATTGTTGGTTGTGGGTGGTTCAAAATCAGCCACCTTGGATTAAGAATTACTTAGCAAAGTCTCATGTGATGGTTGTTAAGACTCGGGGGTGGGGGGGACGCCAGTACTCCCTGAGTCTAATGAGGGGGGAGATTCTGAATTGGCTGAGTACCGGACCCGCGCTCCGGTTGCCCTGTCAGGTAGCGAAGATGAGTCAGACGCCTCCTCGGGATCCAGTCCTTCTGCACCACCGCCCCCTCCCTTAGAGAGACCACCACCGACGTACCAAAGCATACCTAATGAGTTAGAGCGTGAGCCTCAGCCAAGTGCCTCATCTGAATCAAGAAATAAGGGTTATTATTTGCGCAAGCCTGTAGAGTCACAGCCGGTGCTGAACTGTCCGATGCGAGAGGTTATTGGGGAAGGAGGCACTGCAACTTTTGTCTACACCCCATTTAGAAGTTCAGATTTATTTAACTGAAAGAATCAGAGCCCCTCTTTTCATGAAGACCCTGAAAAGATGAGGGACTTGTTTCGATCTATTGGGCAGACTCATCGACCCACTTGGGCTGATGTCCAGATGATGCTCCAGACCCTCCTAACCCCGGAGGAGGGGAGATTAGTGTTGGGTACAGCGGAGCGTATTGCGGCAGCCAGAGTTGAGTCAGAGGGTGCTGCTGGTCGTACTCTGCGTGATACCTACCCTGTAGAAGAGCCGAGATGGGACAATCATACTGCCGAAGGCAGAGAGCTGAGTGCACGGTATTTGGGAATTATAGTGGAAGCAATGGGAAAGGCAGTGCCTCGGGTTACCAATCTGTCTAAGTTGTATGAAGTGAGACAGGGAAGAGAGGAGGATCCCTCAGCTTTCCTTGGGAGGCTGTATGAGGCGTTTCGCAGGTTTTCAGATCTGGATCCAGAAGCCCCAGATAACCAGCGCATAGTAAATCTTATGTTTATTGGTCAATCTGCTGCTGATATCCGTAAGAAGTTACAGAAAACTGAGGGAGGTGCTGGGAAACCGATTTCAGAGCTGGCGGAAATTGCATATAAGGTGTATGGGAATCGTGAGCAAGTGCAGGAGCGCAAGGAGGATAAAAAGGCTCAGCGACAGATGGCAGCACTAGCAGCTGCTATAACTGGAGGTAACCCTGGAAAGGCTGGGATACAGAAGGGGAAAGGAGAAAGAGTGGGAGCAGACGTTTGTGCTTATTGCAAAGAGAAAGGACACTGGAAGAGGGAATGCCCGAAGTTGAAGGAGAAGAGAGAGGGGGAACCGAGAGGTCACCTCATGCGGGCAGAAGACAAGGGTGAGGATTCAGAATGAAGGGGACAGGGATCTAAGACCACTACCCTTCGGGTTGGAGCCCGAGAAGATCCCATGGTAACCATTAGGGTTGGTGGCAAAAACTTTGAAGCCTTGGTGGATACTGGGGCTACATTTTCAATGATTCCAGAAACCCCCCCCGTGCAGGAACTAGTGAACAGCATGTACTTGTGGAAGGGATTGAGGGAACACAGACCCGACTCCCTGTTTGTAAACCACTCCTCACCAAAGTGGGGGACCATTTGCTCGAGCACTCCTTTGTGTATTCTCCAAGTTGCCCGGTTGCACTCCTTGGGCGGGACTTACTCACAAAATTGCAAGCTGAGATATTTTTCAGAGACGACCAGATGGTGGTCCAGCTACCTGTCAAGCAGAGCTCGAACTATCAGATGGCTCTCCTGGAGGACCGACGCCCTGCAGTAAGTCCAGAAGATCACATGACTGGAGTAGACCCCTCGGTATGGGCTGATGGAACCCCTGCTCGAGCTAAGTTCGTCTCCCCGGTAAGGATTGTACTCAAGGATGGGGAGGGGCCCGTTCGGGTAAAGCAGTACCCACTCAGCCGAGCGGCCAGAGCTGGACTCAAGCCGTTAATAGAGAAATACAAGAGGTACGGATGGCTAGTGGAAGGGTCCTCACCCTATAACACCCCCATCCTTGGAGTGCCGAAGGCAGATGGGGTCTCATACAGACTGGTCCAAGACCTACGGGCAGTAAATAAGAAGGTCCTTTCAGACCATCCTGTAGTCCCGAACCCTCACACGATTTTGACACAAGTACCGGGGGAAGCTGAAATATTTTCAGTGCTAGATTTGAAAGATGCTTTCTTCTCTATTCCCCTTCACCGAGAGAGTCAAAAATTGTTTGCTTTTGAATGGGAGGATCCAGACACCTTCCATAAAGCCCAACTCATGTGGACAGTTCTCCCACAAGGATTCGTAGCAGCCCCCATATTTTCGGACTTGACCTTCAGAAGGACTTGGAGGAGTGGAAGGGATCACACCCCGCAGTGACTCTCCTCCAGTATGTGGATGACCTGCTAGTTGCAAGCCCAAACTTGCAGCTCTGCGAGGAAGCCACCAGGTCACTCCTAAACACTCTGGGGGAAAAAGGATATAAAGTCTCTAAAGAGAAAGCCCAGATATGTCAGCCTGAAGTCACATTTTTGGGATATAAGCTCTCAAAAGGAGTCAGAGCCCTGAGTGCAGATCACATACAGGCAATCCAAGGTCTAACCTCACCTAAGTCACCCAAGGAGCTGCGGGCATTCCTAGGGCTAACTGGGTTCTGTCGACTATGGATACCAGATTACGGTGGGAAGGCTAGACCACTGTATGAATCCCTGACTAAGGAGAGTCTCACTAAATGGAAATGGAATAAAGAAATGCAGCATGCCTTTGATCTGCTTAAGGCAGCATTAACCCAGCCCCCTGCCCTGGCCATCCCAAATAGTAAAAAGCCATATCGACTGTATGTTCATGAGAATCGAGGGGTTGCATCAGGGGTGCTGACACAGCCATCGGGCCCGACCTGGAGACCCGTGGGATATTACTCAAAGGTTCTAGATCCAGTTGCACTCGGGTGGCCAGCCTGTCTTCGGGCTGTGGCAGCCACAGCAGTGGTTGTTGAAGAAGCCCAGAAGATAGTCATGGGTGCAGATATGGAAATACTCACCCCTCATGGAGTTCCCCAGATCCTAGGGACTGAGGGAGGGAAATTTCTTAATCCCTCCAGACAATCACGGTATGAGATATTTTTGCTCTCTAATCCAGGACTTACTTTCAAACATACTACAGCCTTAAACCCTGCAACCTTGCTGCCGGAGCCAGGGAAACCGACGCATGACTGCCTTGAGGTCCTGAATCAAACTACGCAGGTGCGACCTGATCTTGCTGAGGATCCAATTGAGGACCCAGATGTTGAATACTTCGTAGACGGCTCCAGCTCTGTCATCGATGGAAAAAGACGAACAGGATGTGCAGTGGTAACCTTGGATAAGGTAGTATGGAGGGAGTCATTGCCGAGCTCATGGTCGGCACAGGCCGGGGAACTCACTGCGCTCACCCGAGCATTACAGCTGGGGACAGACCAGCGGGTTAATATATACACTGACTCTCGCTATGCTTTTTCTACAGTCCATGCACACGGACTATTGTGGAAAGAAAGGGGTTTCATTACGGCCTCTGGGAATAAGATTGCTAATGGCCCCCAGATTATCAACCTACTAGAGGCACTCCACCAGCCTAAGGAGGTAGCAGTCATTCATGTGCGGGCCCATGGGAAGGCTGCTGAGGAAAAGCATAAGCTTGGAAATGCGAAGGCTGATGCAGCAGCAAAGGAAGCTGCATTCATTGGGGGAGAAGCGGAGGAGGTATCCAAGCAGGCCATGTCCCATGCCATATGGCCAGACATCCAAGATTTAGTCCCGCAGTATTCCCCTGAAGAAGATAAATTTGCACAGAAAGCTTGTGCAGAAAAGAACTCCCAGGGGTGGTGGATAGTACCAGGAGGGAAAGTCATGATACCCAGGCCATTGCTTCGGGAGGTGCTGCAACAGCTCCATGCAAGAACACATATGGGAGGTTTGGCCATGGGTGATCTAGTGATCCGCCAAGCAGTAGCCCCAGGGCTATATGTAGAAGCTCAGCGCATTGCTACCAAGTGCATCACATGCCAGAAAGTAAACCCCCGAAGGAAACCCCCTGTGCCAATGGGAGGTAGACCCTGGGCAGCGTACCCTGGACAGGCATGGCAGATTGATTTTGCCGAGCTCCCACGGTCAGGACATCACGGGTTTTTACTTGTCATGGTAGACCAGCTCTCTGGTTGGGTCGAGGCCTGGCCCACCAGAACTGCCACTGCGGCTACAGTAGTGAAGTATTTGTTGCAGGAGATCATTCCATGGTATTCCCTGCCTGAGTCCATTGAGTCGGATCAAGGACAACACTTCGTGGGAAAGGTGGTTCAAGAAGTCACGCAAACTCTCAAGGTTACTTGGAAACTACACACACTATGGAGACCACAGAGTTCAGGACAAGTGGAACGCATGAATAGGACTTTAAAGACTTTGCTAACCAAAATCTGTATTGAAACATGCCTTAAGTGGCCTCAAGCACTGCCGCTAGCTCTTACTTGCATTCGAAACACTCCCCGACAGGGCCTTAAATTAACCCCATATGAAATTATGTTTGGCGAACCCCCTCGAGTCTTACCTCCTGGGATGCGAGAGAATGTAACTTTTGAATTAGGTAATAGTGAGCTTCATATGTACGTTATTGCTTTGCAGTCTGTCTTGTCTTCTCTTCACAGGTATGCAGCCTCCTTTCAGCGCCTGCCTTTAGACGTACCGGTACATGACTTCTCCCCGGGAGACTGGGTCTTGGTGCAGCGGTGGAAAAAGGAACCTCTGACTGAGAGGTGGAGTGGCCCTTTCCAGGTACTTCTAACAACCCACACCGCTGTAAAGATTGCTGGCCATGACCGTTGGATACACCATACCCGTGTGAAACGATATCCACAAGCATCAGAGGACATCAACTCCCAAGACGAACTCACTCCGGAAGCTGAGTTGTCTTCGGAACAAGAAGCCAGCAAGTGGAGCTGTGAACCTACTGGTGATCTCCAAGTGCGCCTGAGACGGCTTAATCAAAGTTCAGAAAATTAGACAAGAAAGTAAAAGGGAAACATTTAGGCTGTGTTTGATCTCATAAAAGGGAAAACATGGTGGGAATCTTAATGTGCCTTGTTGTTATCTGCATAATGAAAGAAGCAGGATTGCGTAGCCTTAGCCGCTGGCCTATGCCCCCGCTTTCCCCAATTGTTTCCCCAGGGACAAATTTGTATGTTGACATGATGGAAAGAATTGCAGGTACTTTTAATCTTACCAACTGCTGGGCCTGTGGGGGGCTTCGGGAGGCCGGAGGCCAGTGGCCTTGGAGGGCTTTTCCTTTGGCCCCGAAGTGGCTAGTAAGTAGTAAGGCAGATGTTAAGAGTACTAGTCAAAAATGGGATGAGAACCACAGTTGGGAACTTTCCCAAGTGGCATTGGGAGAGTATTGCATCAGTAATAATGGTACAGGAAAAAGGTTGGGACACAGCCGTTGCATAAAGACTTTAAAAGTAAGGTGGATGAACCTTACAAAATTAGAACGGCTCTATTATCCTAATAGCCCAGGATATAATCGGCTAGTGTGGCAGCATCCTAATGGAACAATTGTGTGGTTTAATAAGTATTGGAGTGCCACAAATCGAAGTGATGATCGGACAGATTGTACAGACAAGAACCAGGATGGGCTATGGGAATGTTCCATGAAAGGAGGCCACGCGGTTGCTGGTCCTTTGGGTCCAGAAGGAGGCTTGGGGTTTCCCGAGATGCCCTATGGTTGGGCCCCTCCAAATGCCACCAATAGAGAAAATAGGGCCTTAAGAGGATACTATTGGATTTGCGGACGACGAGCCTATACAATACTACCACAGGGGTGGACAGGAACTTGCTATATGGGAGTAATTGTACCAGCTTTCTTTTTGTTACCGTCTGAGGTTGGAAATAAGCTGGGAGTCTCTTTGTATGATGATTGGAAAAGGGCCAAGAGAAGTATTGATGTAAGTTTGACACAGGCTGGCTCCCAAAAGTGGAAGGAGGATGAGTGGCCTCCTCAGAGGATTATTGAGTATTATGGACCGGCTACATGGGCTAATGATGGGAGTTGGGGGTACCGGACACCAATATATATGCTAAATAGAATCATCAGGTTGCAGGCAGTCTTGGAAATAATTACCAACCAGACTGCCACTGCTCTCGAGTTATTGGCCCGACAGAGTTCTCAGATGAGAGCAGCCATATACCAAAATCGGATGGCCTTAGACTATTTACTTGCAGAGGATGGCGGAGTCTGCGGAAAGCTCAACCTTTCTAATTGTTGCCTCCAAATAGATGACAACGGAAAAGCGGTCTTAGAGATTGCCAAAGAGATTAGGAAAATAGCCCATGTACCAATACAAATGTGGGAAACCACATGGAATAAGAACTGGTGGTTTCAATTATTTGGAGGACCCTGGTGGAAAAAAGTAGGATTTGTGCTTTTGTGTGCTCTGACTGGTTTGATTTTTATCCCTTGCCTTATTCCTTGTCTCACTAGATTGATAACCACCACAGTAGAAGGAATGCAGGTAGCAGCAGTTCCTTTGAAAGCACAGACTGTAGCAAAAGTCATGGTCCTCAGAAAAATTCCTCGTAATTATCTTGATATGCCCAAATGAAGTAAAGATCAGAAAGCATCTTGAGGGGGGATATTGTTAGAAATATTATTAAAAATGCATTATTAATAGTGTTGTTAGAAAAACACAGCTGTTCGCTCTCCTTGTCTCCTTGGTGGAAGAGGGGCGGGTTGGAGATTGAAAGAAAAAAAAAAGGCTACTAAGGGCTCTTTGTACTAAGGTATCACTCTCTCTTTGTTCTGCAAATTTACTATCTCTTTGTTACACTAAATCACACTTTCTTTCATGGCTCCCACATTTCTTAGGCTAGATAAGAGTAATTGCCATCTTAGCCTTGGGCTTGAACCTTGTGTAACCTGAAGTTCTTTCTAAGCATGCGTAATAAGCTAATGCATATAAGCCTATCCACCCCGCATACTTAAGTAGTTAATTATAATACACATGCGATGTATGATGTGACGTATTCACATACATGTTTGTATGAACCGGAAATGAGTTGTAAGAGTTCCTGCTTCTGTACACGTGCTCAGGAGAGAGGGGATAAAAGCCTGCTGAGAAGTGTTCCCCGCGGGCAGAGGGTTTTGATCTTTTGTCTTCTCTCTCTGACCCTATTTGCAAATATATACCTTTTGTATCACCAACAATGTGTGCCTAAAGGATCATTAATATTCATTGAGCCTCCAAAGAAACGAACCGTGATTTTTACATCAGTAGTGTCCACTATACTCTCTGATTTATGCCTGTTATGTTCCCAGTATTAAGAGGTATATGGTTAAGTCCCCATTGGTGGTCTGGCTCTGCTCTATAGGGGAAGAAGAGTCCCTACAATTCCCACAGCACTTGTGCACCTGCTTTGATCCCTTCAACTGGAGAGGGGGTAAATCCTGGGGTACCACCCAGGTTACATTTTGGGGGCTCGTCCGGGATTCCGGCGTAGCGGGTGCTAGAATGTTATTCAAGTGCTGCATACCCCTGTGGAGATAGAG